>NC_133330.1:252842764-253142764 GCF_042186555.1 Aquarana catesbeiana
AAGGAGATCAGGAGCATCAGCAGATGATGTTTATGTACCCAGGCTGTGGTACTATAATCAACTACGTTTTCTGGATGACCAGAATGAAGCCAGGCCATCACTTTCAACCCTTCCCTCCACCCTTCCCTCCACCCCAGCAGAGGCTGATGAGGAGCAAGCTGGGTCTTCCATCCTGGATGAACCAGATATGACCATCTGGAGTCAGGTAAATTATTTTAACAAATATTTACTGTACTAATATTAATGATGTTAACTGGATGTTATAATTGTCTAAAATAATTTGGCACTCAAAATTGGGTATACATATCAATTGACAGTAGTGGCTAAATATGTTTGGCACCTGCTTGAAATAATTAGGGTGTCTGATTAGACTCTTTTATTAAAGAGAAGTATTCACATTGAATTTGCTATTCATGAGAAGCAAACTGTGTGTCATTGATGAACCCAAAAAAATATACTCAAACTATTGTCCTTTTTTTATACACAGGATGAGTCCATCCAGGAGGAATGTGGGGAAAGTGGCAGGCAGGAGGAGACCAGGCCCATGGACAGCCTGGAGGAGGCCGGATTCACCATCATCCTGGAGGAGGCTGGGCCCAGTGTCAGGCAGGAGGTGGCTGCTCCCAGTGAGGTGGCTGCTCCCAGTGAGGTGGCTGGGCCAAGTGAGGTGGCTGGGCCAAGTGAGGTGGCTGGGCCCAGTAGGAGCCTGACCGAATCCCAAGTGCCTCCCCTCCACCTTCCCAAAAAAAGGGCCAGGAAGGGGATGGTCACACAGGACGCATCCCTGCGCCTCATGCAAGAGGCCACCCGTTTTTTAAGGAGCCCCCCCGAAGCGGAAGAATCCTATGGCTGCTACTTAGCCAGCAGGCTTCTTCAGATGGATAGGGAGCAGCGCCTCATTTGTGAGCGCCTATTTGGGGAAACAATCCATAAGGGGCTGCAGGGCACGCTAACACAAAACACCCAACTACATGAGGCAGCCCCCCCTCCTCCTCCTCCTCCTCCTCCTCCTCCTCCTCCTCCTGCCACAACTGAAACACCAGAGCCACAGCCTCAAAAGAAGGCTACAGGGAAGGCTGCAGGGCAGCGTGGAGGAAAGGCTGCAGGGAAGAGAAGAAAATGATGACCTGGGTTCAGTCTGGTCTGACAGAAGACGCAGGCTGTTGTAGGACCACAGTCTGGGGACATCTAGATCATCTGCTGGTGCTGTTGATCTCTGGGATTCTTGGACCAGATTGTGCTCCCTCTTATATGGACTCCGCAAGATCCCAATTTTCTGGTACACCGACTTTTTCCAGCGTTGACTTCCTCTTTATTTTATTTTGACCATGAATAAATGGATCATTTTTTGAGTTTAGCAAAAGACTTTTTATGTTTTTTCTTTGAAATCATTGATTTTACACACAATGTTAAATTAACAAGGGACAACAATCTCATTGAGTTAGAAAAAAAACACACCAAAAATACATTACTAATGTTAATAATGTTCAAGTGGTAAGTCTTGAAAATCCAAAAATTTACGTAACCAAAAACGGTGCTTTGGGTTAACTTTATCTAAAAACTAAAAAATAATCACTATAAAAAAAAAAAAAACAGAATAATGGGTTCTTTGTGGTAACTTTACAAACCTAAAAAAAAAAAAGGGGAAAAAGTATTATTAGTATGGAAACATTGTTTTTAAAATGCATACTATATCATTCATGAGATCAAAGAGAAAAAGAATCCAGAAATCAGTTTGGGAGAACTCTGATTATGAACAGCAAAACACCTTCGTTCTTTATAGAGCCTTCGTAAAGAAGAAATAAAATGCGCTGCATTCAACGATCACAGATTTTGCAGCGTGATGAATGTGCTACCTACAATACGAACACTAGTTTTACTAGACCGAGTGCTTCCGTTTAGTTTTTGCTTATGAGCATGCGTCGTTTTTTTGTCCGTCGGACTAGCATACAGACGAGCGGACTTCGGGGTCCGTCGTACTTACGACGTAAAGATTTGAAGCATGCTTCAAATCTAAAGTCCGTCGGATTTGAGGCTAAAAAAGTCCGTTGAAAGTCCGGAGAAGCCCACACACGATCGGATTACCAGCCAGCTTTAGTCCGTCAGCGTCCGTTGGACTTTTGTAGACGAAAAGTCCGACCGTGTGTACGCGGCATAATACCTGATTTGTAATCCTTTATTCTCATTGCTCATAAGTGTGTAGGTACATTTTAAGGAAGTACAAATAACAAAAACACGTTGGCTATATTGTTTTGTTGGTCTGGTGTGTAAATCTCCTCTTCTAAACAGCCGGGATTTGATCTCATACTAACAAGAAAGGCATCTAATCTCTTGTTGGCAGTAATTGCTTTGCTACACAATAAAATAAATATATTGCAGTTTAGACTGCCAAAAAGTGAATCATTAATGCCCTGTACAAACGACCGGTTTTCCCGTCGGAATAAACTCTGAAGGTTTTTCCAACGGAGTTCCAACGGAATTCTGCTGAAACTGTCTTGCGTACACACGATCACACTAAAGTCCGACTGTCAAGAACGCGGTGACGTACAACACGTACGACAGAACTAGAAAAAGGAAGTTCAATAGCCAGTAGCCAATAGCTTCCGTCTCGTACTTGCTTCAGATCATGCGTCGTTTTTGGTATGTCTGAACAGCATGCAGATGATCGGTTTTCCCGATAGGAATTGGTTCCGTCGGAAAAATTTAGAACATGTTCTCTTTCTAGGTCCGTCAGAACTTTCGACGTGAAAAGTCAGATGAGGCATACACATGATTGGAATATATGATGAAAAGCTCCCGTCTGACTTTTTCTGTCGGACATTCCACTCGTGTGTACGGGGCATTAGAGAGTATGAGATTAAAATGATCACTTCAGCCACAATGCCATTTTTAATAGCTGGGTAGGTATATTGTAGCAGCCTCCGTTTTTCCCATAACCTGGTAAATAAGAGTGAGGAAGCCTCTCTATAACATTGATTTGCATGCATACAAATTCTCCTATGTGCATTAGTATAGCTTCAAATGGGGATGATTGCCAATTTGCCAACAGACCAAAGTCTTAAATCCCATCTCTGGGCACAATAAACTTCTCAGGGTCAATGCAGTTATACATTCCAGTGCCTCAAAAGCAACCCCACATCATGAAGGCTTTCTTCTACATTAACCTCTGCCCTCTGTTGTCACAGATGATGTGCCTTAATGGCGAACTGTCTCATATGTGCCTCTATACTGTCCTGTGGGTGCCCCCAGAACAGTGATTAACTGTGACAGCTCACCATCAAGCACCAATGATCAGGACCTGACTCCTGATTACGTCCTAACTGTGTGCCAATCACTTCAGAGGTTAAGCAAATCTTGTCTACTTATCAAGGGAAGTATAGCTCCCGCTGTACTACCAGCTTGCTCTGATGTATGTGTTGCAAGTCTCCCCATACACACTATTATGCCCCGTACACACGGTCGGACTTTGTTCGGACATTCCGACAACAAAATCCTAGGATTTTTTCCGACGGATGTTGGCTCAAACTTGTCTTGCATACACACGGTCACACAAAGTTGTCGGAAAATCCGATCGTTCTAAACGCGGTGACGTAAAACAGGTATGTCGGGACTATAAACGGGGCAGTGGCCAATAGCTTTCATCTCTTTATTTATTCTGAGCATGCGTGGCACTTTGTCCGTTGGATTTGTGTGCACACGATCGGAATTTCCGACAACGGATTTTGTTGTCGGAAAATTTTATATCCTGCTCTCAAACTTTGTGTGTAGGAAAATCCGATGGAAAACGTCCGATGGAGCCCACACACGATCGGAATTTCCGACAACACGCTCCGATCGGACATTTTCCATCGGAAAATCCGACCGTGTGTACGGGGCATTAGATTTTCTGCTGATTTTTGTCTTCAGATTTACCAAAACCATGTAGTGCAAGGGCCTGCCTGATTGCATACAAATTGAAACTGTTATATGGTTTTGATAAATCTGATGACAAAAATCTGCAGAAAATCTAATAGTGTGTATGGGGCTTAAGACTCCTTTACTACAGTCACTTTTTCACCTCCTTCTCCTCCAGGCCATTTACAAAACACACAGCCCCAGGTTTTGTTTTGTGAATGGCTTGAGGAGAGGATGGTGGAGACAGGACCATGGTACTGGGCCTGGGATCTATGAGATCTGCATTGCTTACATTTGATCGGGCTGGAAGCACAGCAGGAGCTGTACTTACCCAAGCATGTAAACCAACAGAATTTTGCTTTTGAGGCAACCAGATATTGACCTGCTTGAACCCCGCTAAGTTTATTGCACCTGGAGTTGAGCTTTAATACACATGTAGCACTAACTCACGGTGGAGCTGCTGGTTTAAGCGGGTCTGTTACCTCCACCTTGCTTCCCTTGGTTTTACCGGCACTGGGTCTAGGGGTTCCATTGAGTTTACCTCTGGACGACACACGCACCAACACTGGAGTACGTTTTCAATGCTTTATTGAACAAACAAACTTTAGGAAGTAGCAGGAAAGAGGCGGAAAAGGAAACTTTCAGGAGAAACTCAAATATCTTCTTATAGAATCTTAGTAACTAATGTCCCGGTAGAATTTAGATAATTAGATGGAATGCGCTCCCCTCATGGGACACACTCCTTGCTCGTCTGGATAGGCCTCTCTCACCGGTCTAGCAGCCAGTACGCAGCACGAATCAAAAGTCTCTGCCACAGACTTGTATGGGGGGTAAATCTGTACGATCCTCTGCCACAGGATGTATCAGATTTTCTCTGCAGTGAAAGTCAGTCACAGTGCTTGAACGTTTAAGCCGAACCGGCAACACTATACTGTATGGTTACTTCTTTTGGATACGTTCTTCGACCGAGTCACCAGGCCCCTCTATAGACCAGCACGCCGCGTGATCCCTCCAAGACGGGTCCTCCCCTGGGCTCTCCCCGGTCGTCTAGCTTTGTCACACAGGACGACAGCTGAGGAACATTCCTCGGCCTCAATGGTAGGCCCCAGACAAGCCTCTGGGCCCACCCCTGTGCCGCAGCATCGTGGGCCTCCCGATCGGAGGACCACGAGGTAGCTCCTTAACGCATACCTGTCGGCCAGGAGGGCCAGCAGTTGGCTGTAAAAACGACCCTAGAACATGGCGTCTGTCCCATATATACCCTCTTCCCAGAATGCAACTCGGAAGACCACCTCCACCAAGCTTGTCTCCGAGACAGAGGAGCATCTATACACTTCGACACGTTGCCTTTCCAACACTAACCAGTGGTAACAGCGACACCCACCAGGCAGCACGGAAGCACACACAACGTCAGCCAAGCTGGAACAGAGGCGAACTTCTAATCTTCCTATCACACAATTTACTAAATTTACCTAACATGCGGTAGATTGTAAATCTACCAGCGCTACATACTCCCCCCACTATAATAGACGTTGTCCCCAACGTCTGTCTCAACACAGTAACAGTAACTCTCAAGCCTGAGAGTAGCATTTGAGTTTCTCATAACTTTAGATAGGCAAAGAGAGAGAAAAAGGACAGTTTAAAAGACATTATGAGACTTACATCTCATAAAACATTATGTTCACAGCCGCGAACAAAACCACAATATAATTTTACACATCCTCACTAACTAACTAGCTGAAAAGCCTCCCAGCTATACATATGATCCGATGATCCCTGAAAAGGAAACATATTTAAAACACACATATATACATCCTACGCAACACCAGGAGCAAAGCCTCATTTAGAATGAGACTCTCTTCCTATTATTTAGATCAGAAAAAATATACACTTTTAAAGTCCATCCCTGCAGAAGAACTTTTTTTTTTTTCAAAAGAAATCCAGCTAGCAAACAGAAGTCCTTGGATTTCAACACAGAAAAGGATCTGTAAATCTTGACCACGCAGATCTCTTTACCCTGTCGCTATCTAACTAGGTAACGTCAAAGTGATAGTGTCCATAATTACCAGTAAAACCGAGGACCTGGCAAAGTCACATATTTTCCTTCTTTATCCACAGTGGTAATAAAATACACAGCATTGTCCTTTCCCGGTCTGCAGATTACCACTTTATCAGCATAGATATGCCGACCATAGTTCCAATGTACAAAGCATCCGCTGAAACGTTCATCCATCCGGACGGAACATCCAGTCTCTTTCTAAAGGGCTTAGGCACAGACAAGTAGTCCCAAATAGCGTCACTATACCAAAGTTCCCGATTAGCTTCAATCTCCCGCATTACATCCTGGGGCACATAGGGGAACTCAAGTCGATACTCTGCAGCCACACGCTTATTTAACATCCTTTGCAAGCGAGCAAGTTTTGGCAAAGGTCTGTCACTCCCCATACCAGGCGGTACACAGGAATCCAATGACTTTTTCACTATAGTCTGTAGCGAATCAATAACTTTTGACAAAGTCCCAGCAACGGTACTGTGCGTCTCCACACAGGGTGACTTCTTCCCACTTGTTCTTTCAGTCACGTAGCTCCTGGGCCTCTTCTGGCGCCCAGCGTCTACGCATTCAAAAGCAAAGTCCCGCAGTTTAACCTTTCCTCTTCCTGAAAAGATTTTTTTTCTCAAAGTCCAGCTCTCTCTGAAAACTCCGGGTAAAACACTCCACTGGGTTGCAACTACTGTCGGTCAACAAATCCTGGATGAGCCCCTACATGTAGCACTAACTCACGGTGGAGCTGCTGGTTTAAGCAGGTCTGTTAGCTTCACCTTACTTCCCTTGGTTTTACCGGCACCGGGTCTAGGGGTTCCGTTGAGTTTACCTCTGGACGACACATGCACCAACACTGGAGTACGTTTTCAATGCTTTATTGAACAAACAAACTTTAGGAAGTAGCAGGAAAGAGGCGGAAAAGGAAACTTTCAGGAGAAACTCAAATATCTTCTTATAGAATCTTAGTAACTAATGTCCCGGTAGAATTTAGATAATTAGGTGGAATGCGCTCCCCTTGTGGGACACACTCCTTGCTCGTCTGGATAGGCCTCTCTCACTGGTCTAGCAGCCAGTACGCAGCAAGAATCAAAAGTCTCTGCCACAGACTTGTATGGGGGGTAAATCCGTATGATCCTCTGCCACAGAATGTATCAGATTTTCTCTGCAGTGAAAGTCAGTCACAGTGCTTGAACCTTTAAGCCGAACCGGCAATACTATGCTGTATGGTTACTTCTTTTGGATACGTCCTTCGACCGAGTCACCAGGCCCCTCTATAGACCAGCACGCCGCGTGATCCCTCCAAGACGGGTCCTCCCCTGGGCTCTCCCCGGTCGTCTAGCTTCGTCACACAGGACTGTCAGCTCAGGACCATTCCTCGGCCGCAATGGTAGGCCCCAGACAAGCCTCTGGGCCCACCCCTGTGCCGCAGCATCATGGGCCTCCCAATCGGAGGACCACAAGGTAGCTCCTTAACGCATACCTGTTGGCCAGGAGGGCCAGCAGGTGGCTCTAAAAACGACCCTAGAACATGGCGTCTGTCCCATAAATACCCTCTTCCCAGAATGCAACTCGGAGGACCACCTCCACCGAGCTTGTCTCCGAGACAGAGGAGCATCTATACACTTCGACACGTTGCCTTTCCAACACTAACCAGTGGTAACAGCGACACCCACCGGTCAGCACGGAAGCACACACAACGTCAGCCAAGCTGGAACAGAGGCGAACTTCTAACCTTCCTATCACAAAATTTACTAAATTTACCGAACCTGCAGTAGATTGTAAATCTACCAGCATTACACACACACAAGTTATTTGGAGCTTGGGGCTAAATCTATTTTTAAATTTAGTGCCTATGTTTAGAAGGGCTACTTTAATTCACTAACAGAATAGCTTTTCATGTAGACAGAAAAATTATTCATTACCACAGATTTAGTTGGTTACAGACGGGTACTAACTGTCCCTGTTAGCTGGATCAGAAACCCCAATTGGAGGGCTGCGATGATAAATAAAGGGGAGTTTCCTGGAAGTAGACACAGAAAACTGAGCCACATGACCTTATATACACACACAGGAGCCGTTTTGTACCCAGGCCAGATGCAGAGACTATTATGCAAGTATTCATGCATTCCTATAGTTCTGCACATAGCTTATTAAGTGTTCATCTAAATACTTGTGACAGACTTATCATTGTCCTGTTATCTCATATGCACAGTGCCAGATAGCTAGGTCTGTGCTATTGTATATGTGTGGTGGTCACCTTCCAGTATATTACTAGGTGAACCTGTTTATTGAAATAGAGTTATATTCAGCTTCTCTTATTTTAGTTAACCCCGTTTCTTCTGATCTGGGACTTTATAGCTAGTTTTATCTCAGGGCTCAATAACCAGCATAGGCTACAGCCAACTGAACTCTGCAGCAACAATCATCTGGAGACATCTTCATCAGAGTATATATAAACCCTTATCTTGTAAAACAACCCATTCAGGTTAAAATAGAGATGCAAAGTGTATATATATATATATATATATATATATATATATATATATATATATATATACACACACATATACATATACATACATACATACACATTATAGATACCTTTTCCTCTCTTTTGTATAAAAGTGATCACATACCCTCTGCTCTAAGCTGCAGCAGGATCTTAGAGAGCTTGGGGAAGAGAAATAGCAGCACACCACGCAGCACACCACGCTGAACTTCCCAGTGAATGGTTGTGTGCGGTGACGGGGTATATCCCTACAAGCCTAATCATTGTATTAGCTCCCAGCACAGCCAAAAAACCTGACCATGCTGTGCTCACATGCTTAGTGTGGTCAGTTCTTAATAGAAAAGCAGAGGGACTGACAGGAACACCAGGTATTTTCACAAGGAAACAATACAAAGAGATCAGGATACTTTTTGATACAAGTACATGGTACAGCAGTCACATATTAGGAATAAGAAATTTTGGGTTTACATATTCTTTAACAACTATATATAACCAGGTATTTTTGCACAGTTCCACCAGGACTTTTGTTGGGCCCTTTTGCGATAATACCTGTTTGTACATTGGATGTATGTACTATCTACCATTAGATTAAAGTGGTTGTAAAGGCTGAAGGTTTTTTACCTTCATGCATTTTTATGCATGAAGCTAAAAAACCTTCAGTGTGCAGGTCCCCCCTCAGCCCTCCTAATACTTATCTAAGCCTGATGTGCATGAGACCCAAGGCTCTCCCGAGTCTCTCCCTCCTGATTGGCTAAGATGCAGCAGCAGGAGCCATTGGCTCCCGCTACTGTCAATCACAGCCAGTGAGGCGGGTGCAGAGGGTGGGGCTGAGCCACGCTCTCTGTGCCTTATGGAAGCAGTGAGCCGGCTTGGGAGCGAGCACACATGAGTGCCCCCTAAGCAAGCAGCTTGCTATGGGGGCACTCAGCAAGGGTGAGGATAGGGCTGCTCTGTGCAAAACCATTACACAGAGCAGGTGAGTATAACATGTTTGTTATTTTAAAAAAAAATACAATCACTTTAATGCTTAATTCCCCAGGAAAGGAATCCCCTCTGCTCATAGAGGCACAGTCCAGGGTAGAGGCAGTGCCAACAATATTATCAAACCTTCTCTTCCACTGAGTGAAGGTTCTGTTTTTTTTAATTTACTTACAGGTTTACAACACTATCTTGTTTGGTGAGGATCATTTCTCATAACCCCACCCAAAAAAAAAAAAAAAAAAGGGAGGGCTACACACATTTATATGGTTATTAAAGATCATTTACAACTACTGGTTGTTTGTGCATGGTGAGAATTCACCTAACAGCACAACCCCAATAAATGATTAACTTTTACACAAGTAACTTACAGACATGGGATGTGATTCAGTAAAATTATCAAGAAAAATATGAATTGTATTGTGCTCAGATTTCCAATAAACAGGGTGGAATTCCATTTTAAGATAACTTTATCTAGTAAAAGAAAACCTTAAAGATATAGAAAAAAGTGATTAAATCAATGATTAAAGAGTTCCTCCCCCCTTAAAAAAAATTAAAAGTCAGCAGCTAAAAATACTGTAGCTGCTGAGTTTTACTATTAGGGGCTGCTGGAGACATATATAAGGTATCCTCTTTTTGCATTGTTCTATTTTCCTTTACTAGCAGCAGACACACATCACCCAGTTGGTCCTGTTGGACTTCTCCCTTGAGGTATTACATTTATTCCCCATTTGGGGATGTTGGCTACTTTTATCTACCGTACCTATATTTTTTTTGTACATGTTCACTATTTATATCACTCTGACCCTTACATTTCTTTATATACCAACAAGTATTTTGTTTAACCTGGTCTGAGCTTCTTATTTTTTATTTTCATTCATATATATTTTTATTTATTTTTTTCTTCATAATTTCCATTCTGTTAATTTTTATGTTAACTTAATATAGTCACTTAGACTTTGTAGGTTCTTGTCTTTCTGGGCTCCGTTGTATGTTTCAGCCCTGGATCTGCCCCTCTATCAGCTCCCGGACAGAGCATACTCTGATAACCGTATTCCATCTGGCTGTGATTCTTGACATACCTCCACCAACAATGATGTGTCTTTTTAGTGCACCTTTGTAAACTTTTGCATTGTAAGTATGCCTTTTATATGGATGAATTTCCACTTTCTTGGATGGCTTCATTTATATATACACTTCTGGCTCACCTCGCCAAGGCTAATGCCGCGTACACACAAGTGGACTTTCTGGCAGAAAAGGTCCGACGGAACAAATCCGTCGGACATTCCGATCGTGTGTGGGCTTCATCTGACCTTTTCTGTCAAAAAATCAGACGGACCTTAGAAATAGTACATGTTTCAAATCTTTCTGACGGACTCGATTCCTATTGAAAAAAGCGTTAGTCTGTATGCTAGTCTGACGGACTGAAAACGACGCAAGGGCAGCTATTGGCTACTGGCTACTGAACTTCCTTTTCTAGTCCGGTCATACATCAAGTTTGAAACAATCGGACCTTGGTGTGATCGTGTGTAGGCAAGTGCTTTTCGTCAAAACTCAGTTGAAAAGTCCTTCGGAGTTCAGTCCGACGAAAAGTCCGCTCGTGTGTACGTGGCAAAACTGAGCCGGAAGTGGGAACGGGTTCTTGTCATAACCAGGTACCTCGCTCCCCCAAAGATGCCAAATTAGGCAGCGGACTGAGGGGACAAGGCAGACAAGCGGAGATTCCCCTTTTGGGTGGAGCTCCACTATAATAAAATCTAAAGTTTTGTTTGATTGCTTATAAACAGCACATACCAGTATCAAGGTAATGTTCTGACAATTCAGAATATAGTACCTTAAAACTAGTATTCTCTGTTTCCCAGCGATGAACTAAAAACAAAAATGCTCACAATGGACTGCTAGATGGAATTATTCATGCATATGAAGTGCTTGCAAAAAAGGTTGCGAGGGATGAGCAACTGTCAACTCTAGAAATAGCAGTAAAAAGGTTGCAGAGGATTAGCAGCTATCATGGAAGTTTCTTAAAAATAGAAAGCAAGTTCCGGTGTATGATCTGCAGCTCTTGCTATAAAAGATCGGAGGAAGATCCACATAGAATTACAAACAAGTGACCAAGGCGCTTGACTGAATTCTAAACGTTTATTTATTAAGCATTAGCTAAACTTACATGGATGTCTTGGAACACAGTGGAGGAGGTGAGGGGGGGGATCCAGAGACCATCACAGCACAGATCAGGGGGAGGCAGCGGGCAGGGTGGTAAGTTTTAGCTAATGCTTAACAAATAAACTTTTAGAATTCATGGACCAGCACCTTGGTTACTTGTAAGCAATGAACTAAGGCCCTGGATTGTATTCATTCTTGGAGTGCTGATCACTCATCTCAGTACCTGCATTTCAATATGTGTGGAGCACCTGACTCTTAAATTGGTGGTGGGGGGGGGGGGGGTAGATATAGGGTGAATTGGCAATTTACTTTGAGGTATACCTGAGATTTACAGTAATTTCCTTGGTAAGGCAGGGTAGATAATTAGTGATGTTGTCAGTCAATCAAATTTTGCATTATTAAAAATAAAATTTTCACATTTCTAATTACCCAACACAACTAAATTTAAGCACCTTTACAACCAATGGGGAGGCAGCCTTATGGGGGTGGTTCCAGGTTTTGGGGGTACTACATACATACAGAAAACATTTTGCTGACTGTATATGAAATCACCTTTATGGTATTTGCAGTATTAGGTACATGTTAGTTTGAATGCAATGCTATAAAATTAAACAGAAAAATGAAATTACAACCCTTAAAGTAGAACTAAAAGCAAAACTTTTTACATTTAATTTTGGAAAGAGTAAGGGAGGGTTATAACCCCTGCCAGGTTTTTTTTTTTTTTTTTTTTTTTTTTTTTTGCTATCAGTGTCCTATTGGGGATATTTCGCTTCACTTCCTGTGCCATAGCCAAAACAGGAAGTGAGTAAGTAAGGACTGTCACGAGGTCACCAGTACCAGTGTGTCCACAGGAAGATTTCCCCCTCTATTACTATTCGGGGACAACCAAAACTTGGGATTTTCTTTCACTTTTATTTTCAGTGTTAACAGCAGACATGACAAATATAACGCAAAGGGTAAAACTCCCGGGGGCACAGAAGTTTTGCCTTTAGATATCCACTTGAAGACTGGGCCTATTCTTTTTGTTTACAAGTAAAAATCAGTATTTTTTTTTTTTTGCTAGAAAACTACTTAGAACCCCCAAACATTATATATTTTTGTAGCAGAGGTCCTAGAGAATAAAATGGTGGTCATTGCCATTTTTTATGTCATACGGTATTTGCTCAGTGGTTTTTCCCAAACACAATTTTTTTTTTGTGAAAATACACTTTAATACATATTAATGCAAAAAAACACAATATATAACTGAATAAATACTGTAGATACCTAACATGTCATGCTTTAAAATTGTGCTGGTGTATACAGCATTAAGCCGCGTTTAACAGCTTTTACCGGCGTCTGCCATTTTTACAGCTCTAGCGCTGGACCCTCAGAACGTACTGGTCCTGGGTTTTTTTTGGAGCTTAAAAACGCCTATGCCACTTACAGCTCAAAAACGCCTGTGTGGGTATGAGGCCATTGAATAACATGGAAAGGCGTTTTTAAGTTGTATAAAAAGCTACTAAACGCGGCTGTAAAAACGCCTGTGGTCTTGAGGCCTTAAAGTGTTTGTTACCCCAACATTTCATATTGCTGATATGTGCCTGCTGTACCATGTACTTGTATGAAAAAGTATCCTGTACTCTTTGTATTGCTTCCTTTATGTGAAATCCCTGGTGTTCCTGTCAGCCCCTCTGCTTTACTACTAAAACCTGACCACACTATGCAGGAGAACAAATCATTGTCAGTTCTTTAGCTGTGCTGGGAACTCAGCCTGCTCGCCTCCAATGATCAGACTTGTCCTGACACGCCTCCCCTGTACAGCCTTTCACTGGGAAGCTCAGTGTGCTGTTGCTTCTCCTCTCCCCAGTTCTTATGCAGCTGAGAACAGAGGGAACGGAGGGAAAGTGATCACTTATAAAAAAAAGGGAAAAAGTATTTATATTGTTTTTTTGTTTATATCTATACACACATGTTTTGCCTTCCATTTCTTTTTTAAACGGAATGGAATGTTTTAGGTAATCGTTTATGGTCACTTTAAATGAGTAATTTCCCTTGAAATGCTGTCATTCTGCTTATAAACTTGAAGCACGTATTTGTGTCCAATAAAACTATGCAAGCATGATAAGCTAAAAAGTTCAGGAGAAAGGTGTATCCCTTAATCACATTAGGATTAAGATGTACTGTAAATGCCAAAGTGGCCACTAATCACTATAGAGGTATTTCATTTGGTGACATCTGGTTTTGACACCAGCCCATTTCTTTAAAAAAAATTTCCTACCCAGTAGGTTCCAGTTTAGGTGTGTTCAACACAAGCTTAAAAGGGGTTGTAAAGGTTCGTTTCTTCTTCTTTTTTAAATAACAAACATGTCATACTTACCTCCTCTGTGCAAAGGTTTTGCACAGAGTGGTCCCGATCCTCCTCTTCTGGGGTCCCTCCGCAGCACTACTGGCTCCTCCTCTTCTTGAACGCCCTCACGGAGACCCGCTTTCCCTGGGGCACTCGTGTGGGCGCACTCCCGAGTCCTGCTGCTGCTTCCATTGATGCAGACAGCAGGACTCGGTCCCAGCTCCTGTGTCATTGGACTTGATTGACAGCAGCAGAAGCCAATGGCTCCTGCTATTATTATTATTATTATAACATAGGATTTATATAGCGCCAACAGTTTGCGCAGGGCTTTACAACATGAGGGCAGACAGTACACTTACAATACAAATCAATACAGGAGGGATCAGAGGGCCCTGCTCGTTAGAGCTTACAATCTAGAAATCTATCCAATGAGGACCAGAGACAGCGGCTGGAGCTGCTGTGCTTGTTCCTGTCGCTGGAAAGATTGGATTCAGGTTAGTAAAAGGGGGTGTCTGGGTTGCTGCTGCATAGAATGCATTAAGATGAAAAACCTTGAGGGTTTACAACCCCTTTAATAGGGTATCTACTACAAGGCTCACAATAACCATAGAAAATATTAAGACAGTAAGTCACGAATGCTGTGCACCAAAAATGCTGCATGCAAGTCACTCCAAATAAATCCCCAGATGTGAGGGAACAAAAACAATTAAACCCATGGTACAAACAAAGGGCAACTGCCCCAACTTATAACTGGCCTTAAAGCGGTGCTAAAGGCAGAAGGCATTCTTTGCATGAAGATAAAATACCTTCTGTGTGCAGCAGCCCCCCTAATACTTACCTGAGCCCCATCTCGATCCAGCGATGTTGCATGTGAGTCTCTGCTGTCTCTCCCTCCTCATTGGCAGAGACAGCAGCAGGTGCTATTGGTTCCTGCTGCTCTCAATCAAAGTCAGTGAACCAATGAGGAGAGAGAAGGGGCCTGGACACACAGAGCAGCGGCTCAGCTTGGGTGCCCCCATAGCAAGCTGCTTGCTGTGGGGGCACTCAGCAGGAGGGAAGGGACAGGAGCGCCAGCGAGGGACCCAAGAAGAGGAGGATCTAGGCTGTTCTGTGCAAAACCATTGCACAGAGCAGGTAAGTATAACATGTTTGTTATTTAAAAAAAAAAACATGACTTTAGTATCACTTTAACAGCAAGAAGCACATTGAAGGGTGACGCATGTCAAACAACAACAAAGAACAATTGCCAGCTCAACTTACCAGCCAGCCTGCAACAAACCAAATTGTCCTGTCTAACAGTCCACGTTAAAAATAGGGGTTTAGTTTGTACACATTTGCAAATACATGCGCAAGCTTCAGAGACCACGTCATGGCACCACAGTATTATCTGCAGTCCTAACACATTTACATACATACATTTACATATACATTTTGAGAGCCTCCATAGTAGAAGCACATATATAATAATAGATAGAGGACAGGTATTCCTGGAGGTATGTCCACCCCTCCTAAAAGGCACAGGGGCACACTGTACACTCAGAAAATAGCACAATGACAGTGAAGGTGTCCAGTGCACTCCCTCACCAAATAACCAACGGTACAAACAAATCGCAACTGCCCCAACCTATAACTGGGGTGCACGGGACACCTTTGCTGCCATTGAGCTATTTGAGTGCGCCCCTATGCTTTTAAGGATGGGTGGGCTTCCTCCAATCATGTCTGCCCTTAATCTATCTATTATTATATATGTGCTTTTACTATGGAGGCTCTGAAAATGTATAGTGTTAGTTAGGACTTCCCATAATACTGGGGTGCCATGATGTGGTCTCTGCAGCTTACCCATGTATTTGCAAATGTGTGGTTTTAACCTGGACTATTAACAGGACAATTCTGTTTGTTGCAGGTTGGCTTGTAGGTTGAGCTGGGATTTTTTCTTTATTGACGTTTGACAATTTAACCCATAACAATGACTATGAAAGCTACGGTAAATCAAACTAGAGAAATATTTATTAATTACAGTTTTTTAAATGAATATCTATGAAACTAAACCATAAAAGAAATCAAGAAGAGGGCATCATTATAATAAATATATAAACAAATATATACTAAAAAAATCAATCAAGAAGACATAATGATTTTAATATCTCACTTTACAGAAGAACTTCAGAGAGAACGATTAAAACCTACAATGTACTTAAAGTGTTACTAAACCCATGGCCCTGTGCATTCGCTGTACAGTGGTACCTTAAATCACAAGCATTATTTGTTCCAGAAGAATGCTTGTAATCCAAATCACTCGTATATCAAAGCGAGTTTCCCCATAGGAGTCAGTGGAAACTCAGATAATTCGTTCCACAGTGACTGCTATTGTATGCAGTACCGCATGTGGCCAGAGGTGGGGGGGGGGGGGGTCGCCGGAGACATTCGGAAACACTCAGAGACCGGTCTGAGCCACTTGGATGCACTCAAAGTCACTCGGAGAGGCTCGGAGATACTCAGGAACAAAGTGTTTCCAAGTGTCTCCGAGTGGCCCTGAGTACATCTGAGCGGCTCTGAGTGTCACCGGCGCCCTGCACCTCTGGCCAAATGCGGTAATGCACACCCCATTGGCTTTAATCCCGCTTGTCTTGTGAGACAACGCTCGCAATCCAAGTCAGGACTTAAAAAAAATAATAGCTCGTATTGCAAAGCACTCGTAAACCGTGTAGCTCGCAATATGAGGTATTACTGTACCTGGTCTCCCACAGTACACAGAACATGGAAGTGCAATAGTTTTATTAAACATAAACTGCTAAATATATATTTTTTCATCAGCAGTTAGAACATTCTTGTGACTTCAGTATCTGCTTAAAGCTTGTAGGAGGAGTTTTTATTCTTCCCTGACCCTCTGTCTGGACAGTGCTGATTGGCCCTGTGCTGATCACATGCACTCTCCCAAGAAAAAAAAAAAAACTCTCTAGCAATACACACCAAACTGAGCATGTGCAGAGTGCACTCAAGGCTCTGTTCTATCAGGAGATGGATTGGAGTCATTTAAAGAAGAGGAGGATCAGAGAGTATGATCACACAGCCTTTTTACACAATGCACAGGATAAACCCTTTAGGTTCCACGGTGAGTATAACAAGCATGCGTTACTGCATATACACACTGATTTTACTGTTGTGGGTTTAATAACACTTTAATATAGTCACAGCTAGGGATGAGCTTCGAGTTCGAGCCGAACAGCGAACAATTTGGGGTGTCTGCGGCAAATTCGAATGCCGCTGAACACCCTTTAAAAGTCTATTGAAGAAATCAAAGGTGCTAATTTTAAAGGCTTATATGCATGGTATTGTCATACATGCATGGTATGGCATTCCACGTGACGCCACAGGGAAGTCCCGTCAAGTCACCATGCGTCAGAGGGGGGCGTGGTCACCGGGTGCCCCCCCCCCGTTATTTAAGAACCATCAGAAGAGGAGAAGCGTCACACAGCGGGAGCCTCCCTCCATGCATGGATGCGGAGCGGCCCGAAAAGAAGATGAAGAGAAGAAGATGAAGACAAGAAGATGAAGAGAAGGAGTTAAAGAGAAGAGTAGGAGCCTCCCTCCATGCCATGGATGCGGAGCGGCCCGAGGAGAAGACGCCGCGGAGGAGATGCTGGACGAGAACACCAGAGGAAGAACCAGAAGAACCAGAAGAAGATGAAGATGAAGGAAGATAGAAGAAAGAAGAAGCATTTAAATAAAAGGAATTGTCAAAAACTGTCTCTTGTCATTTTTAACATTTTTGACAGTTTTTTAGTGAAATGGTAGGGGTACTTTTGTACCCCTTACCATTTCACACAGGGGGGAGGGCCAGGATCTGGGGGTCCCCTTGTTAAAGGGGGCTTCCAGATTCCAATAAGCCCCCCGCCCGCAGACTCCCACAACCACCGGCCAGGGTTGTGGGGATGAGGCCCTTGTCCTCATCAACATGGGGACAAGGTGTTTTGGGGGGCTACCCCAAAGCACCCTCCCAATGTTGAGGGCATGTGGCCTGGTACGGTTCAGGAGGGGGAGGGGGGTGCTCTCTCGTCTGCGGCCTGCCAGGTTGCATGCTTGGATAAGGGTCTGGTATGGATTTTTGGGGGGACCCCACGCAGTTTTTTTTTAAATTTTGGCCGGGGTTCCCCTTAATATTCATACCAGACCTGAAGGGCCTGGTATGGAATTTAGGGGGACCCCCCACGTCATTTTTTTTTTTTAATTTTGGTTCGGGATTCCCCTGTGGGGAATTCCCATGCCGTTTTTATCAATGAACTTCTATGTGTATTGTCGGACCGGCAATGCATTAATAACCGCGAGTAGTTTTAAATGACTTTTTTCCTTTGAAATGTCATTTTGCTGTCAGACTGTTCTAAACACAGGAAACATGCGCCCTTTTACAGGCATACTATAGACACCCCCCAGCTACGAAATTTAAAGGGATATTACACTTTTATTGTTTGACTTTAAGCATTAGTAAAATCACTGCTCCCGAAAAAACGGCTGTTTTTAAAACTTTTTTTTCATTGATCCATGTCCCCTGGGGCAGGACCCGGGTCACCAAACACTTTTTATGACAATAACTTGCAAAAAAACCTTGAAAATTAGCACTTTTGATTATTCATGTTCGTGTCCCATAGACTTTAACGGTGTTCGTGTGTTCGAACAAATTTTTTGCCTGTTCGCATGTTCTGGTGTGAACCGAACAGGGGGGTGTTCAGCTCATCCCTAGTCACAGCATGACAACATTATTCAGAGACTGCAGCTTTGCTGCTTCCATGCTTTTGCTCCTTGCTTCCAGTCAGCCCATTTTATTATATAGGAGGAGGATTAAGAGGAGATTAAAGTTGGCCATACATGTGTGGGGAGGTACAGTATTGTGTAGCGGCAGTAAACACTCAGAGTCCAGTTGCAGGAAACAGAACTTGTATTAACCTCTTGCCAACCAGCCCCCATCATTTTACTGCGGCAGATCGACTCTCCTGCGCAAACCGCTGTAGGTGTACATCAGTCTTTGCACAGGAGATAGAGTCGACCCGCGATCGTGGTGTACAGAGGCAGAACTGGGAACTGCCTATGTAAACAAGGCAATTCCCCATTCTGCCAGATGACATGTCAGGGATCTTCTGTTCCCAGTAATTGGGAACAGCGATCTCTATCATGTCCCTGGTAGCCCACCCCCACAGTTAGAACACACATGAGGGAACACACTTAACCTCTTGATCGCCCCCTAGTGTTAACCCCTTCCCTGCTAGTGTAATTTTTACATTGATCAGTGCATTTTTATAGCGGAATGCATTCTGGCCAGTCTATATTCAAATGACAAGGCTTCCAGGAAGGATGGCGTGTCCCTATCCTTTCCTTACGCTTCTGGAACCTCTCCCTACAGCTATTCACTGTCCCTGACAGACGGGTCACCTGTCCCTACACTACCAACACACGAAATGTGCACCAAGCCGGGGGAGCTAGAGTCTTAAATAGATTCTGCCTGAACCAAGATGGCCACCCGAGATACATGGGGCAGCATGATAGCTTCCCCAGTGACCCAGGAAACCATAGCAGTACCTTATGTTTCTCTGGACTTCTCCTCCAACTGCAATGCGGCTACGGTCGAGCGCCGACTACAGTGGAGAAAACAAACTGCACCTGCCTACACATGGATTGAAATTCCAGCAGAGACATGTATGGATTGACTTGTGTACAACCAGCCTGTCTGGTTTTTCCAGAACGATTAGTGCCGCTGGCTATAACCGGCAACACTGATCATTGTATTCTGATGGAAAGTCTACCCCCCATCGTCAGAATACAAAACTCAATGGGAAGGATTCCCCCATCCACCTAGTAGACAGGTGCAGTCTACTTTCTCCACTGCCGGTGGCACTATTCCTCAGTGGCATTGCAGTTGCACAAGAAGTCAAAGGGAATATGGTTATAACTGGCCTGGTTCATGGCTTTCTGGGCCACTAAGAAGCTATTCCATTGGATGCTGCCACCCCATGTGACTCTAGCAGCCATCTTGGGTCAGGCAAAGCCTTTTAAGACTTTGGCTCCCAGATTTAATAAGTGTTTTGCGAGTGGGTAGAGTAGGGACAGGTACCCCGCCTGGTAGGGACAGAGCTAGCAGCAGGGAAAGGTTCCTGATGAGGAGGGAAAGTGTAGGGCTGGCAACTTCTCTGGACATTTTCCTGCTTGGGCCCCTCTCAACAGGTGCTGTCAGTTCGGCTGAATTCTGCTCTCTACACGCTGTTGGACCCATGAATATCTCTGTTTGGGTTGCCTTCCCACCGGGCTAACTGTGAACTGTCTTTGCATTATATCAATAAAAGTTCTTTCATTGCACTTGAACTGTGTGTGTTTTTGTGGACAGATCACGTTGCACCCCACCTTCAGACTTCCATGGGAGTTCCTATAAACATATGATAATTGTGTTTTGTGTGCATTTTTACACCTGAAGAATTGCTTTTCTCCCCTTGCCCAGCCCAGGAAACAAACTTCTGAAGCTTGATCCATACATAACTGGTATCTCTGAAGTCAGTGGTATTTTGTATCTAACTAGCAACATGAAGGCCCCTTGAGCCCCCCCTAGGGAAAGAGAGCCTTGAATGATGGGGACATGGCTAGGTGCATGACAAGGGGAACGATTGGTTGGGACATGTGGGATGGGATGGGCCTGAGCTCAGGAAATCATGTGCCCCAGGGAATGTTGGGTCTTTCGGAAGAGTCATTGGAAAAGCTGCCCACCCTTCCGCCCCCTTTTTTCCTTTTTTTGTTATGGTATGTCACAGCTTGCTGCGGTTTTCTTGACCTTGCCAGCAGTTAAAGTTGCTGTAATGGGCTATGCCCTTGATGGAAAATTGGAAGTAGTCTTGTCTGTCCAGCACTTATGGTAAGGACAGTCCCCACTGCCCTCTTTTGGTTAAGTGCACACAGTACGACTATGACTGGCACTGGTTAAATATGTTCACATGTTATGTGTTGGAATTTAATAAAGCTGTGGCCTTGCCCTTTCCAACCTAATGGTTGTAAGTGTCTTATTTAATGAGTTAAAGGGCAAGGGGTGGTGGGGGATTTGATCCTTTGGTGTTACGTTAATTGGGTCCTAAGCCGATTGCGCCTCAGCAATCAAGGATGGTTTGCAAACGGTCCCAGTATATTTACTTGCATTATAAAAAATAACTAAAATGTTAGTTTTTAAAGGGTTTCTAAAGGCACAATTTTTTATTAAAATAATAAAACACGTTATACTCACCTGCTCTTGTCAATAGTATTGCACAGAGCGGCCCCAAACCTCCTCTTCTGGGGTCCCCTGCCCGTGATCTTGGCTCCTCCTCTTTTGTGTCTTCCCCAGACGTGTGGGCTAGCTTCCAAGCTGGGTTGTGCATGTCCATAGACATACATCACTCGGCCTGGCTCCCCAGTCTCTGCTCACAGGATTTGATTGACAACAGCAGAGCCAATGGCTCCCTCTGCTGCCCGTGAGAAGAAAAAGACAGGGGAGAAAAACTGAAGCTGGGCGCGGCACTGGTTCAATATAGGACTCAGGTAAATGTTTGGGGAGAGGGCACAGCAAGTGGCCAAATATGCTGCAGAAATCTCCCTGGTCTGGCTGCAATCATTTTAACTGTGGGCAGCTGAAGCTGCTGTCTGTTCACTTCCTGGATTTACACAGAGGCACGCCTCCAGCTCTGCAGCTCTCATTGGCCCTCTTATGACTCATCCCTCTCCCTTCCTGGCAAACTCTCACGAGAGTGAGAGTGAGAGATGCGCATGATGTAGTAAGCCTAGGCCTTTTACCAGACAAGAAACAGGAAGTGGACTGTATAAGGTGTTTACTGGCAGAAAAAAAATGTTTTACTATCCAAAGTTAAAACAACAAGGGCAGAGGATTTAATACATGGAAAGATGAAAAAATGACTGAAGTTCTGATGCATAGAGTGCTTAACCTCTTTCCGACCAGCCGCTGTCATTATACGGTGGCAGGTTGGCTTGTTTCCGCGAATTGCCGTACTGATACGGCGGCTCCTTTAAGTTCCATAGCAGGCGTGCTCCTGCTGCATGGCGGAGGGGAACGATGCGCGTGGCTGGTGGGCGCGATTCCCGCTGACCACCCGCGATCACGGACACGAGAGCCAGAGCGGGGATTTGTGTGTGGAAACACACAAATCCCCGTTCTGTCAGGGGAGGAGAGACAGATCTGCTGTTCTTAGTAATTAGGAACAGCAATCTGTCTCCTCCTCCAGTCAGTCACATCCCCCCACAGTTATAAACACATTTAACCCCTTGATTGCCCCCTAGTGTTAACTCCTTCCCTGCCAGTGACATTTACAGTTCTCAGTGCAATTTTATAGCACTGATCGCTGTATAAATGTCAATGGTCTCAAAAAAGTGTAAAAAGTGTCGGATCTGTCCGCCGCAATGTCGAAGTCCCGCTAAAAAATGCAGATCGCCGCCATTACTAGTAAAAAATAAAAAATAATAAAATGCCATAAATCTATCCCCTATTTTATAGACGTTATAACTTCTGCGCAAACCGATCAATATGCGCTTATTGTGATTTGTTTTTACCATAAATATGTAGAAGAATACATATTGGCTAAACTGATAAAGAAAGTTGATTTTTAAAAGTTTTTGGATATTTATTATAGCAAAAAGCAAAAAATATTGTTTTTTTTTTTCAAAATTGCCGCTCTTTTTTTTTGTTTATAGCCCAAAAAATAAAAGCTGCAGAGGTGATCAAATACTACCAAAAGAAAGCTCTATTTGTGAGGGGGGGGGGGAGGACATCAATTTTGTTTGGGTACAGTGTGCAATTGTCAATTAAATCAACGCAGTGCTGTATCGCAAAAAATGGCCTGGTCATTAAGGGGGAAAATCTTCCAGGGCTGACATGGTTAAAAGTAATTAGTAGCCAAATCTACAGGCCAAAACAACAACATTTGCTGTAGTTACAATTATCAATTAAATAGCCTGGAAGGAGCTTTACTATATACAGCAATTCATTGCAAAAATGATTTTATACTCAGTCAACCTACTCATTTTGTTTTCAGGCAGAACAACCAGGCCATTCATTTCAACAACAATCTTCCCATACAATTATAAATGCTATCAATGTATATTGGGCATTTTATTTACCTGTAAAAGCCCTCCTTGTATAGTCATTTAAAAGGCCTGAGACTGCTGCTGGGGAGGTGTCTCCAATCTTGGAGGTGTCACTTAAATGCCATAATTTAATAATTTACTTCAATCTAATACACAGCATGAAGGGGAGGGGATGAGTGGAGGAGCTGGGCCAGCACAGAGAGTAATTACACACTCTTATGCCCTGTACACACGATCGGACTTTCCACCAACACAACCGTGGATTTTTGTTCGAAGGTTGTTGGCTCAAACTTGTCTTGCATACACACGGTCACACAAATGTTGGCCAACAATTATGAACGTGGGAACGTGTTGACGTACAACACATACGACGAGCCGAGAAAAAGGAAGCTCAATAGCCAGTGCGGCTCCTTCTGCTTGATTCCGAGCATGCGTGAACTTTTGTGCGTCGGACTTGTGTACACACGATCGGACTTTCTGACAACAAAGTTTTGTTGGCGGAAATTTTGAGAACATGCTAGCAAACATTTGTTGGTGAAAAGCCCGACAGCAAATGTTCGATGGAGCATACACACGGTCGGACTCTCGAAAACAAGCTCACATCCAACATTTCCCGTCGGAAAATCCGATCGTGTGTACGCGGCATTAGACTTAAAAGAGAAAAAGACTATAGAGTGCAAGGAGGGAGAGGCTGTACTAAAGAATTCAAATCTTTCTGGAATAGTTCTAATTTTTAAGTTTAAAGGCACATTGTAAGTCAATAAAAACTAAAAAAAAAAAAAAAGAAAGGGAAAATACTTCAAGTAAGCATTTAAAACACTTGGTTTTTTCTGTGTTTTTAGCAGCAATTTTGTAAGCTGGTGACCATGTTTCTTTAACTCCCACCCCCTCCTCAGCAGCATATACTGTATCTGCTTTTACATTGCTTCCCCAGTGCTTAGTTGAGCAAAGGAAGGTATCAATTTAAATTACTGATTTAGCCCATAGATATGTGTGTGACAAATTGCTTACTGGCTTCTTTTACCACGTAGGAACTACATATCTACTACTGTATACAGCTCAGTCTCTTAGAAATGTTCAAAATGTCAAACGGAAGCTGACAGGGATCTGTCATTTAGCAGTGGGGATGAAGCTGGAAGGGGCAAGGCGAATAAAGAAACAATTGAAAAGGAATATCAGTCCCCTTTTGTTTTGGCCCTGCCCCTCCTCCAGCGCAACCCAAAGACTTCTGCACATAGGTATGTTGGTAGGTGGAACCGTGATTCCCCTTTAAGATTTATCACTCTCCCTGCAATTTGGTTCCTTTCCTGGAGTAGACCCCTCCTATTGCCTATAGAAGTTTTAGAAGAAGATTTCTCAAGGTCTTTTGCCAAGGTATGCCAGTAGTGTAAGGAGAGGAGAGGAATTCCTTGCAGCAGGGTGGCAGCCCTGGGTCTGGGGATGCTAGAGGGGAGGGCTGTGGAGTCTTTGGGCCTACTTAGAACATGAGCAGCATGCACTAGAACAGTGATTACCCCAAAGAACCTCCCTGGATTGTATGTGAATTATGCAAAGTCATAAAGGACCACTCAGAAGCTTGAATACATGCGTGTTGCCTTTTGTTTAGCCCAAAGTTTTACACTTGAAGTTAACCAAAGCTTTGGATGATGTAACTTATTTCTATATTTTAAGTAAAAATTAAAGCAAGCAAGTTCTGTCCATGTTACTGTCTCAATGAATTGAATTATTGCATTACAAATGGTGGAGTCAGTTTCAGTTAGTAGTAGAGTCATGAACCTGTGAAGTATTTTGTGCATACCTGTTTGGCTCCAGAGCGAGTGGTGATTAGAGGAACAAAGTCGCCCTCCTGGCAGTGAGTATCCCCACAGGTAGCATGTGTAGCACTGGTAGATTTTCCAATCTACCGCTTATAGGTAAATTTAGTGGATCATCTGTTCTGTACATAGTTTCGATTTAATTTATAGTCAGATTTAGCCTCTGTTCCAGTTTGGCTGTGTTGCGTGCAGTTCCACATTGTGCTTGTGATTGTCGTTGTCACCATGGGTCGGTGTTGGAAAGCAACCAGCTGAAGTGTATGAGTGCTCTTCTGTCCCGGAGATAACTCGGCGGAGGTGATCCTCTGGGTTGCATTCTGGGAGAGAATATTTATGGGATAAACGCCATGTGTTAGAGAGTCTTTTTGACTTGTGGCCCTCCTGGCTTAGAGGTATGTGTTAGTGAGTTCTACCTCGCGGCCCTACAAGCTGGAGGGTTGTGTTGCTGCAGCCTTGCGGGTAGACCCAGAAGCCTGTCTGGGGCCTGCTATCGCTGGGATGGTCCTGTGCTGTCTGTCCTGTGGGAAGAAGCCGGACAATCGGGAAGATCCAGGGGAGGACCCATCTTGGAAGAGACCATGCAAGGCTGGTCTTAAGAAGGGCCTGGTGACTCGATTGGAGGACACATCTTAAACTGCTCTACCGCACAAGTACTGGCCGGTCGGCTTAAAGGTTCTGGTACGGTGTTTGCTGTTCATCGAAAACTACTACATCCTGTGGCAGAGGATCATACAGTTTTGTTTCACCCAAGTCTGTGGCAGAGACTTTTTGTTCGTGCTGCGTTCCAGCTGCTAGGTTAGTGAGAGAGACCTATCCGGGCAGGCAAAGATTTAGCCCGGGTTCACACCTATGCGAATTAGATGTGCGTTTCCGCACATCTAATTCGCATAGCAGGAGAATGTGACCGGCTCCCTATGGAGCCGGTTCACATATCTCCGGGGCGGCTGCGGTGCGCACTGCACAAAAATGCTGTGCGTCTTTGGCTGCGTTTCAGGGCCGAATTCAGGCATAGAATCGGCCCTGATTCGTCCCTGAAACGGTGAACAGGGACGCACAGCGCTCCTGTGCGGTCCGCAGCGCATTATGGTGTGAACCCGGGCTTAATCCTGAATTGAAAATACATTCATCCCTGAGATTTCAATTCCTTAGTGCTACACCAAGAAAAGGTATTTGAACTTCCCTGCAACTCTTCTTCTACCTCTTTCCTGCTACTTCTTCCATTTATCTCCCATTAAAGCATTGGAAAAGTACTCAAGTTACTGGTGCCTACATTGTCTGATAATAAGCTCAACAGGGATCCTAGACCCGGTATTGGTGAAATTACAGGTAAAAAGGTGACGGTAACAGCCCGCTTTAAATCAGCAGCTCCACCGTGAGTTATTGCTACACATGTGTAGCACCCTCTAGTGTGCTAGAATAGGTTTTGTTAATGTAGGAAAATAGTTTGGCTTGGCTGCCAGTCAAGTCTCTGTTTTTTGTGGTTCAGGGAGAGTGACTCATGGAGAGCTGGATGACTCACAGGCAACATCTGAGACCTCTCCCTACTTCTGGAACTTGCTGGAGACCTACAAAAGAATGGGAGTGGAGGTGAGGAGGAGCTGTCTGGAGTATTCTGAGGGCCCTGAACAATCCCCAACAGATGGGATGGCAGGAGACATCCCCCTCAAATACTCTAGGTCAGCCCAGCTGGGGCAGTGGAGTTCGGGTGGAAGCTGGACATAAAGTGTTAGGCTGTCAGTGGCCCTTGAGGGTAAACCCCTAGTCTGGGTGAGTGACATCGGGCGCGGAAGTGATCCTCTTCGCAACACACAGGGTTGTCCTGAGCAGAGGCATGGGAGAAGGACAGCAGGAGAACACTGCCAGGAAAATTGGCACATGAACAGTCCAGTATACCACCGCAGCACCGCTCCATACAGCTTGTTTACATCTCACCGCTCCTGTCACAGCAGTTCACATGTTGTATAACATTTCCATCCATGCAAGGAGATTTTATCTGTTGGTTTTCATAACCTCATATCATGTTTCAAATAAACTGACAAATGTTTTTACCATACTGTCAGCTGTTAGCTTCCCATGGCTTCCACTACCATTTATATGCTGATGAAATCCAAATCTATCTCTCTGCCCCTCAGCTTACCCCATCAATCTTCTCATGCATCACTGATTTACTAACAAACATATCAGCCTGGATGTCAAACCACTTCCTCAAGCTGAATCTATCTAAAACAGAGCTCTTAATATTTCCTCCTCCACGTGCCCCTTCCCCTGACTTCTCTGTCAAGATCAATGGCACATCTATCAGTCTGTCCCCACATGCCAGGGTGCTAGAGGTAACCTTAGACTTTGAACTGTCCTTTCAGGCCCACATACAATCCCTGTCCAAATCATGGCGCCTCCGCAACATTTCCAGAATACGCCCCTTTTTAATGAATGACACCACCAAGCTTCTAATTCACTCCCTGGTTATCTCTCGCCTCGACATCTGCAACTCCCTCCTCATTGCATTACCTTTACATAGACTATCCCCCCTCCAGACTATCCCCGCTGCAAGACTCATCCACCTTACCAACCATTCGATGTCCTCCACCCCTCTCTGCCAATCCCTCCACTGGCTTCCACTCACCCAACGAATAAAATTCAAAAGACTAACAATAATTTACAAAGCCATTCACAACTCTGCCCCAGCTACATCACTAACCTAGTCCGAAAATACCAACCAAGCCGCTCTCTTCAGTCCTCCCAAGACCTCCTGCTCTCTAGCTCCCTTGTCACTTCTTACACTGCTCGCCTCCAGGATTTCTCCAGTGCTTCTCCCATCCTTTGGAACTCCCTACCCCAATCTGTCCGACTGTCCCCTAATCTATCCATCTTTAGACGATCCCTGAAAACCCTTCTCTTTAAAGAAGCTGATCCTGCTTCTAACTAACACTGTTTTACTTCCTCCATCAGCTCATCCCCCCTCGGCTATTACCTTTTGTATCAATTGACCCTCCCTTTTTAGATTGTCAGCTCTAATGAGTAGGGCCCCCGGATTCCTGTAATGTAATTGTAACGTCTGCCTCTATTTTGTTATGCGCTGCACAAACTGTTGGCGCTATATAAAACCTGTATAATAATAATAAAAACTAGAAAAGGTACAATTTCTGGGGAAATTGTGAAAGTGTTCTTGCCTCTACAACTGGAGTGGGCGGAGTAACTGGATGGAGTGGCTTGAGTAACTGTGAAAAGTGTTAAAAAGCTTAATATTTTAAAAAGTATAAATAGTAGTAAAAAAGTTCCATCATTCGCTGAAAGAGCTGAACATTTTTTTCAAAAGTAATTTTTTTTTTCAAAAATGAATTTTTTTTAATCAAAAATGATTTTTTTTTCTTCAAAAATGATTTTTTTTTTCAAAAGTAATTTTTTTTTTCAAAGGTATTTTTTTTTTTCAAAAATGAATTTTTTTATTTCAAAAATAATTTTTTTTTCGAAATTATTATTTTTTTTAAAGTAATTTTTTTTTCAAAAATAATTTTTTTTTTTCAAAAATATTTTTTTTTTTCAAATATATTTTTTTTTCAAAAATATTTTTTTTTTTAAAAGTAATTTTTTTTTCAAAAATATTTTTTTTTTTCAAAAATAATTTTTTTTTTTCAAAAATATTTTTTTTTCAAAAATATTTTTTTTTTTTTTTCAAAAATAATTTTTTTTTTTCAAAAATATTTTTTTTTTCAAAAATATTTTTTTTTATTTTTCAAAAATGATTTTTTTTTTTTCAAAAATTATTTTTTTACTTTTTTCAAAAATTACTTTTTTTTTTCAAAAATATTTTTTTTTTTACATGGGGCGGTCATAATGTTTTGGCTGATCATGGGGTGGTCATAATGTTTTGGCTGATCATGGGGTTGTCAGCTTTTGTCACCTCCCACTCTAGTTTTGAACTTTCCCCATTCATTCCTATGGGACCAATTTCGCCGCAAAAACGTCATTTCGTGGACCATTCGGCGAAACGTTCCACAAAGTAATAACACACCAATCGGGAACAATCCGCTCGTTTCGGTATATTATTTGTCTATGTAGTGTAAAAACTGTGGGAGGAGTCTACAAGCATTATCAAGTCTAGCAGATGAAGTCATATGCATTTGGAGTGTCTCAGCATCTTGTGTTTACAACCACTGTTTCCTAGCAACGCTCATGCCCTGTTTATGCTTCCCAAATACTACTTCATCAAAACTGCCCCATCAGAATTACCCCATCAAAACTGTCCCATCATATTCCTCTATTATAAATCAGTACATGGTGTGTCTGTCCCCTCCCCCGGGCTCTGTAATCAGAGCTGAGATGCTCCAGCCACCTTCCCCCCCTGTGTATAACAGAAGCTTTGGTAACCATGGCAACAAAACAAACACTAACAGTACACTCTGATTAATGGCTAAAATTTCCTGAAATGACCTCTAAACAAATGGCCGTATTTTAAAAGCTATACATCCTACAGCGAAGATCTTTATATTGTGAGAATCACAAGACCCAGACCTAGATTTTGATGTATAGTATGTCTCTGAAATATTAAAAATGAAGGCACAGTCGCAGTTTAGAAATTGCCCTTCAAATTTGGAGGGGGCTAGAGTGTAGTTTCAATGAATGTCAATGGACGGTGTGAGTTGCAAACAAATGGTCATATTGTGAAAACTATCAGGACTATGGCTTAGCCGTGGACATGTTTAGTGGCAGCAGGGATAGCTGAACGTTTTGATATAAGATTTGTGTAGGTGGGCTTGAAAATGAGGGAGTGGCGGCAGTTTAGAAATCATGTTCTGATTTTCCAGCTTTTGTCATCTCCCACTCTAGTTTCCCCATTCATTCCTATGGGACCAATTTCGCCGCAAAAACGACGATATTTCGTGAACCATTCGGCGAAACGTTCCACAAAGTAATAGCACACCATTCGGGAACAATCCGCACGTTTTGGTATATTACTTGTCTATGTAGTATAAAAACTGTGGGAGGAGTTAGGGTGGTAAATTTGGCTATAATAATAAGAATAATATATATGTGAGATAACAGTAAGTGGTCTTGCTATGCAAGAACACTTAATAATATTGACATCATCAGATATTTATTCCACATAAGGAGTTTCCATTCAGTTGTGGCTGTTTTCTGAGTTTTATTGCCTTTTTCCACACCGCTCCTGGTGTGGTCTAGCCACACAGCTGCTTTCTGGTCTCCTAAAGGACATCACATACTGATCCCAGGGAAATTTGTGTCTCAGCCCCTCAGACTTGTCATTGTTTTTTTATTTTAGCTGTACAGTAGAAGTTTGTCTCTGGTAAGTTTTTCTACAGTCAAGTGGGCATCCCAAATTACCCTTCTTCCTATCTAAGTTTAACCCCCTAATAAAAATACAAAACAAAGCACTGGACTGTTCCTTGTCTCAAAGTGTGCTGTGAAAATGTGGTGTGCCTGGCTGTGCAGGGTGGTGGATCCCTTTCTACTTACGGTTCCTTAGGGGGTGCACTACACATGTCTCAGGTGACTTAAGCCAGGTCATATGGGCCCTGATTGTCCGGATTGACTTTGGGAGCTTGACCTGAAACACAAGCAAGTCACTGGCAGGTGCTTAACCACTTCCCGACCGGCGCACACCGATGTACGTTGGCAGAATGGGACGGCTGGGCAAATGGACTTACAGGTACGTCCATTTGAATTCCCCGCCGTGCCATTGCATGCGCGCCAGCCGGGAGCTCCGTGAGTCGGGTCGCGGGTCCCGCGGACTCGATTCCACGGGGATACCCGTGATCGCCTCATGGAGAGGACGAACGGGGAGATGCTGATGTAAACAGCATCTCCCCGTTCTGCCTAGTGACAAGTGTCACTGATCACAGCTCCCTGTAATCGGGAGCGGTGATCAGAGTAATGACACACACAGCCCATCCCCCATACAGTTAGAATCACTCCCCTAGGACACACTTAACCCCTCCCCGCCCCCTAGTGGTTAACCCCTTCACTGCCAGTGTCATTTACACAGTAATCAGTGAATTTTTAATCGCACTGATCGCTGTATAAATTACAATGGTCCCAAAAATGTGTAAAAAATGTCCGACACGTCTGCCATAACGTCACAGTCACAATAAAAATCGCTGATCGCCGCCATTACTAGTAAAAAAAAAAAAAAATTATTTATAAATATGCCATAAAACTATCCCCTATTTTGTAAACGCTATAACTTTTGCGCAAACCAATCAATAAACGCTTATTGCGATTCTTTTTTTTTTTTACCAAAAATATGTAGAAGAATACGATCTGCCTAAACCGAGGAAAAAAATGTTTTTTTATATATTTTTGGGGATATTTGTTATAGCAAAATGTAAAAAATAATGCGTTTTTTTTTTTCAAAATTGTCGTTCTTATTTTGTTTATAGCGCAAAAAATAAAAATCGCAGAGGTGATCAAATACCACCAAAAGAAAGCTCTATTTGTGGAAAAAAAAGGAAGTCAATTTTGTTTGAGAGCCACGTTGCACGACCGCGCAATTGTCAGTTAAAGTGACGCAGTGCCGAATCGCAAAAAGTGCTCTGGTCAGGAAGGGGGTAAAATCTTCCGGAGCTGAAGCGGTTAAAGTTCTCTGGGTACAGAGCAGGTTAACAGCGGTGAGCAGGGGGGTGAGGAGGAGTGTAGGGCCTATGGCCTACATCCATGCAGGTGTTTAGTGTGAGCTTGGCAGAAGAAATGGTCATCTGACTGAAGCTTTGTTCAATAGGTGGGATGCCCTGCTGTATGTGTGCTCACTTGTATGGTATACAAGGCGGGCCCACCTAGGTGAGAAAAGATGGAAGTGCTGTATCGCAGCACAAACAGTCTGCAATGTTAAAAAATATTTATATGTATAAATCTAAATGTGAGAGAGGGAAGGGGAGAGAGGCAGGGGAAAATATGTTTAAATTAAAGGGTAACTCCACTTTTGTGGGGGAACAAAATAGCAAATAAAAGGAAAATAAATATAGCGTATGCAACTGGGACTGAACTTATATTGTAATTGAATATTATTAAAAATGACCTTTCCTTTCCAATCTGCAGCTCTGTAATTTTATGTAAAATGCAATGCACTAGGGCAACCTGGAGGCGTTCTGTACACAGATGGTGTACAGAACGCCCCCCCGAAAATGACATTTCCTGCTTGTGCGCTTATCCTACTGATTTTCCCAGAAGTCTGCACCAGAATACAAATCAGATTTTAAGCATCCCCTGAAACAAAAATATCATTTTTAGTGAGATACTCCCAAAGGGAAATCATGTCTACAGGGATGCAGATCCTGCCACTTTCCCCATTAGAGCACTGGAGGTGCAGCAGCTGATTGATAATTAATAAATCACTTCACTTCTAAACAGATTCATTCTGTACATGGACACAAACAAACAGCTATTTCTTTAGAATAACAAAAGGTAGTAATTTACAACAAAGTTTGCTAAAATCCTTGTAATGTACAGGTGACCTAAAAGGGAATGTTTTTTTTTTCTCCACAAAACTGAAATTACTCTTTTGGATAAATATCCACTTAAAAAAAAAAAACTGCTTTTATGCATTGTGGAATGGTTGGGGTTGCTGGGTGGAAAATGCAATTTAAGGTCAGCTTTAAATTTCCTTGTTATTAGCTACGCTTGTAGAGTGCATTGAATACAATACATTACTTTGTGTTTATTTGTACAGATTCTTTCAAGTGCTGGGAAACCATAATGATGTAAGAACTTCCTGGAAGGATTAGGAATTTTGAACGCCTTTCTGTTTCTTCATCTATTTTTCCCGGGAATTTCCCTCATCTGTACTTTGCCATGACTTCTACGTAACTGGAGAAAGTCCAGCTTTCACTTTAGCTGAATTTATAGTTCAAATACATGCCATGCGAAAAAAAGAAAAAATCTGGTTAACTGATTGAGGATGTGTTTATAAAATGATCACTATGGAGAAAGCTTACTATATACCTCTCTCCTCTGCACAGGCAGGTTATTTTTGTATAAACTTTACTACTATGATGTTTTTTTCCTAAATAATGATAGAAAATAAAGTAAACCAAAGTAGGCAATATTTTAGCTCGTAATTCTTTGCTTGCGTTCCTATTATTCCTCTCCTATCATACATTTATTTTTCTTTCAATAGAACTAAAGCCCAAATATTTTTTTAAACTTTGGATGAAGTAAGGGAGGGTTATAACCACTATCAGTTATGTTTTCCATTTGTGACCCACTGGGAAGACTTCCCTTCACTGCCTGTCCCATAGCCAAAATAGGAACTGTGCTAAAGTACTGTTTTTTAGATGGCTTCTAGATGGAGATGACAATCATAAAGGCATAATCATTAAGGAGGGGCCAAACACCCCCTGGTTCGGTTCGCACCAGAACATGCGTACAGGCAAAAAGTTCTAACGAACATGCAAACTTTATTAAAGTCTATGGGACACGAGCATGAAGATTCAAAAGTGCTAATTTTAAAGTCTTATATGCAAGTTATTGTCATAAAAAGTGTATGGGGACCCGGGTACTGCCCCAGGGGACATGTATCAATGCAAAAAAAAGTTTTTAAACAACCGTTTTTTCAGGAGCAGTGATTTTAATAATGCTTAAAGTGAAACAATAAAAATGAAAGATTCCTTTAAATATCGTGCCTGGGGGGTCCCCTTAGTCTGCCTGTAAAGTGAAGCACCTGTGCGATGTATAGAAAAGTGCCGTAGAAAATGACATTTCTAAAGAAAACATTATTATTCAGACTTGCTCGCGGCTGTAATGTATTGCCGGCTCCCGGCAATATAGATAAAAATTCACCCCCCCCAAGGGGAACTCCATGCCAAAATCTTTTAAAAAAATTGGCGTGGGGTCCCCCTAAAATCTATACCAGACCCTTATCCGAGCATACAGCCTGGAGGTCAGGATGGGGGGGGACGAGAGTGCAACCCCCTCCTGAACCATACCAGGCCCCTCAACATGGGAAGGGTGCTTTGGGGTGCCCCCTGAAGCACCTTGTCCCCATGTTGATGGGGACAAGAGTCTCTTCCCAATAACCCTGGCCATTGGTTGTCGGGGTCTGCGGGCATGGGGCTTATCGGAATCTGGAAGCCCCCATTAACAAGGGGACCAGAAGATCCTGGCCCCCCTATGTGAATGGATATTGGTACACTGTACCCCTACCCATTCACCAAAAAAAGTGTCAAAAAGTTAAAACCACAATAGAAAGTTTTTGACAATTCCTTTATTAAACAAGAAAAAAAAAATGTGTCCATCCTCGATGGGAGGCCTCCTGGCGACTGCTGTCTCTTGCCCGTGACAGGCAAGGGCGGGGCCACCCAGTGACGTAACCGAGTGACCCTGCCCCGTCAGGGGGCGGGGTCACTTGGTTACATCACGGGGTGGCCCCGCCCTTGCCTTTATAACAGCTGTCACAGCCAAGAGACAGCAGTCACCGGGAGGCCTCCCATCGAGGTAGAGCTTATTTATTTTTTTCTATTTTTCGTGTCCGTCGGGTGGCGTAATTGCAGATGGATGGACATCGCGGGACACTTTTTTTTTTCTTTTGTTTGGTGAATGGGTAGGGATACAATGTACCCGATACTCATTCACATGGGGGGGTGGGATCTGGGGGCCCCCTTGTAAAGGGGGCGTCCAGATTCTGATAAACCACCTGCCCGCAGACCCCGACAACCAATGGCCAGAGTTGTCGGGGAGAGACTCTTGTCCCAAGAGGGACCCAAAGCACCCTCCCCACGTTGAGGGCAAGCAGCCTGGTACGGTTCAGGAGGGGGGAGGCGCTCGCTGGTCCCCCTCTTTCCTGGCCTGCCAGGCTGCTTGCTGATAAGGGCCTGATATGGATTTTTTGGGGGGACCCCACGGCAATTTATTTTGTGGCGGGTTTAATTGTGGCAGGTAGTTCCCCTCAAAATATAAGCCAGACCCAAAGGGCCCGGTATGGATTTTGGGGGGGGACCCTATGCCATTTTTTTTTCCTCAATTGTGTCATAGGGTTCCCCTTAAAGGGGTTGTAAACCCTCAAGGTTTTTCACCTTAATGCATTAAGGTGAAAAACCTTCTTTCATGCTGCAGCCCCCCAGAGCCCCTGTTTTACTTACCTGAACCCGGTCTTTTTCTCCCCAGGGACCAACACACCAGCTCTAGCTGGTGTCTCATGTCCTGATTGGATAGATTGATAGCAGCGCAGCCGTTGGCTCCTGCTGCTGTCAATCAAATACAATGACGCGGGCGTCGGGGCCGAGTCCGGCACTCGTGTCTGTGGACGCAAATGCTGGGATCTCGGGAGTGCTCCAGCAAGGTAAGGTTCTCCTAGGGGTTATCTGATGCGGGGAGCAGCAGCAAGAGCCCCCGGGGGACCCCAGCAGAGGATGTTCGGGGTCACTCTGCAAAATGAGCTGCACAGTAGAGGTAAGTATGACATGTTTGTTATTTTAAAAAAAAGATTCTTTACAATCACTTTAACCACTTCAATACACTGTATTATATATTCTGCACTGATAGATAGATCTCTATTATATCTATCTAATCTATCTATCTATCTATCTATCTATCTATCTATCTATCTATCTATCTATCTATCTATCTATCTATCTATCTATCTATCTATCTATCTATCTATATCTCTATAGATAAAATATATTTATTGTGGGGAGATTAGCTCAAGGGGATCACCTTTTCTTGAAATGAAGGTCAGCGTACAGGCAGTTTCTTTAAAATCTGGCGGGCTGCCAGCTTTATTTACAGGTGGTTTGCAAAGTCATAAAAATAAACAAAACAGTAAAACAAATCTTTGCCGTCCGGCACTAAACTAATCAGTACACTGCTCTCTATATGGTGTGGGGCTGATCCCCGTCACCCACAAAACATGAGGTAAAGCAAACCTTTGTTTTCAGTCAAAACAAACAGGACTCCTCTCTCTCAGATTCCCTTCTGAGTCTCAAGCCAGAGCACTACTGTGCTCTCTTCCTGGTCACTTAAAGTCCACCTGAGCATGGACTCAAGTGGACCACAAGACCCAGTGCCGAACCAAGCCTGCCACAGAGGCTGGAAAAATCCGGGTCAGAATCCGGTTCAGTCTCTGACAATGGAACAAATGCGAGGCGAAATATATTGATTATCGATTACCTCACCTTGCATACCGTCGCAAAAAAAAAAAAATATATATATATTATATATATATATATTTTTTTAAAATTAAACTGCCTGCATGCCACTAACTAACCTGCCTAATCTTCACATTATCACACTACATACGGCCGCCGTGTAAGCAGCCTTATATAGTGTGGGGTAGGATTTAGCCCCCTGAGCCATGATTGGCCAAAGGCACCCTGCCTTTGACCAATCATGGCTCCCACAGCAGATTGCGCTGTGATTGACCAAAGCATGCAGGCCAGGTGCATGCTTTGGCTAATCAGCAGCCGTCAATGCACTGCGATCTTGCAGTTCATTATGTGGCGCTCAAATTTGCCACGAATGCCCCATATGTTCGGTGAGTCTGCGAACAAACGAACACCTGATGTTTGAGTCAAACTTACGTTCCATTCAAACATCGGGACCATCCCTAATAATCATATTAAAAACAAAATGGTGATCATTCGTGGCACCTGTGTAAATGCTTAAGACAGCTACACACTAAATTTTTCTATACATGTCCAGATAATGTTGCTAGCTGTTAGACTTATGGCCCGTACACACGATCCGAAAATTGGACAAAAAATATAGCTTTCAAAGCGATCGTACGATAATCTGATCGTTAGTACACAGCTTTCGAGAGACGATCACAACTTTTCATTTGATATTATCCAATCGGACAAGCATGAAAATTTTTCTCGTACGATACCAGATGGTATGATTTTCGCTAATTCAGTACAGTTGTCGTTCGAAAATACAATACAAATAAATTACAACACATTACATCACTTTCAATTTTTTATTCTGTTGTACGAGAATTTTTTTAATTTTAGTAAACTCTTGATTTTCGATATGAGACTAGCATGCAAAAAAAAAAAAAAATGGAGTATCTGTCGTCCAATTTTCGGATAGTGTGTACGGGCCATAAGGCATACTGTTTGCTAATGCGTGTGAGGCATAGGAGTTCATCTAAACCTGAACTCTCCACTAGCTCTTTGCAAAATGGTCTTCAGTCTTATTCCTGTTATACAGTTCCTGATACGCACCTTGATCCTGTTACTGACTGAGCTTCCTCTCTGACCTTGCTCTTAGATTATCTTTGTCCGCTCATATTTACTGTCTACCTCCTCTACCGACCTTGGCTTGGACCACTGACCACACTTCTGTTTAGTGAATCTGTACCTTGCTGGCCGATTTGTTGCCAACTTCTGTCTGTTCCTGACTTTGATTCTGCTTATGTCCTGTGTCCTTCCACTTGGCTATCACTTGACCAGGTTTGGGAACCGACTCCACCTTTAACTGGACTTGGCATCTCCACAGTGCATTGTCAGCTGCACATCTGCTTGTCAGATACTAGAGCTCCCAGGTTCCTGCTCACAGTCTCAACAACTTTCCTTCACCCCTACAGACCCTGCCGCAAAATCCAGGGATGCTGTGACAGGAACTGTGCAGAAGGCCACCTTCATCATCTTAGGTGTCACATATGCAGAGCCTATGTATAGCAATAAACTATGCAATATTTAGAAATAAGGCAACAAATGTGAGCATTGTTTGCAGATTTTGCATAGTGCATGATTATTTTTTTTTTCTTATATATTTTTTAAAGTGTTTACAAATGTCCCTTAGGGGGGTCAAAGGATGAAAGTGTCAGATGTTGAAGATTCTATAGAGAAAACAGCATCTGGTAATTCATCACACTTCCAGTTCCAGTGTAACAACACTCACTCCTCCTCAAAGTTAAACTTATCTTTTTTTTCTCTCCAAGGCCAGCTACCTTGTGTACTATTGTACATATATGTGTTAGCAGGGCCCTGATTCACTGCCTGTAATGGTCATAACTGGCCCCCTGTTTATAATTGGCACGTCCCTGTGCCATGGGTGCCACAGTTCTGGAAGGTTAAATAGTACGGCCCTAACATAAACATAAATATTCAAATACAATAGATACATATTATCATAGAATTGTTAGGCAAATATGATGTACAGGTGTGATAGCTGGCTCATTACTTAAACAGTTACAAACTTAATAGACTACCAAAAAACTGTCAACATCTGCATTCTATAAAACAATAGAAGGAATTTTACATGTAAATATTAGGATTAGGAAATCCCTGCGTAACAGAATGTTGGCTGTGGACATAATAATGAAGATTGTCACTCTCAGGCCGAGACAATACTACTTTGTCCGTAAAATATGTCTCCCATAGTTCCATTCCGTATAACATGTGCAGAATTCACGTACAGTGACAGAATTCCTGAGAAGAGTTCACATAGACTAAGGCACTCTGTTCTTACACGGCAGTCTCACAGACCTTTTGTTTCTCTGCTTCAAAGACCCAAAAAAGGACCTTGGAATAGATGGAAAGCCTGTTCTTGCTCTCGGCTTCCACGGATAGTGCTTATCTGCTTTAAATCTCCATCAAGATAATTATTTAGATACAAAAGAAAGGGATTTTGTACTATTGCTTTGCATATCCCAACTTTCCTTTTCTCTCCCATTGAAGGCCTCACATAATGCCATTGCACATTTACAGTATTTATAAAAATTTGGGGTTAAAGCTCTTTTGAAGTCAAGCTTATTATTATTACTATGCAGAAAGGCTACACAAAAAAGTAATGTTTCAGTTTTTTTAAAACAAAATCTGTGAATGCCACATGCTTCCCTGTGGTAGTAGCACAATGGTGATCTGGAGCACTGCTCTTGCACAGAATACAGCAGGGGGGATTGGTGCTCCACAGGACCAAGTGCAAAGCCGGTAAACTTTAAACCAAAAGGCTTTTATTTTCAACAAGCTGTTGTGGAAATGTTTATTAATGTATGTTGTCAGATGCCCCCCAGTGTCTGTTTTGCTGTAATACCCTCATGCGAGGGTATTCGCACATACAGACGCTGGTGGAAGACCATTTGATGTGAAAACCTTCACGTGGACATGGCAGATCTGTTTTCTCTTTTAAGGATGTTTGTTTATGCCTCACCAGGGGATTGGCCACTCCATGGCGATCGCATTTAAATTCCTAAGTAAGCAGATCTGCGTACATGGGAACCATAGTATAACCATACAAAATTATGCCCCACTGGGCCATAATAGAGTATGGCTCGCATCATTGGTAGCAGTGGAAATGTGCACACAATCGTGTTCAGAACCATGTGCTTGCCACATGGTTTTGCACATGTCACTACTGAATTTCTATTTGAATATATACATGTGTGTTATTGGTTCTTTTGAATTAATACAAGTGTCTGGCTGATTCTGATGCCACCACGCTCTTTTGTTATCCATGTTTTTAGTATAAATAAAGGCAGCCTGGCCATTTCTCTTGAGGATTATACTGAGCTCAAGGTGATACCAGCATCTGTTTGTGTTACTTGTAGAGATAAACGAGTGCACTTTCCCGGCATTATATAAGAGGGCTGTATTTGTGCTTTTAAGCGCAAAGAAATTATATGCTTATAGGGAGAAGCTTAGAATTTCCCTGACATTTATGGCGAGCCAGGTAGGAGACCAACAGATCTTCCTAATTCAGCGGACCTCGAGGGGGAAGAGACCTCCAGAACCAGACCAGCAAAGGCCGGCCTATGGGAAGACAACCATACTTCAAGTTTTTTGAACATTTTTGCTGTTCGGTGTACAGGATCTTGATTCTCTGTGCGCTGAATGAGGTAAGATCTGCCAGGCAAAGAACCTTATGTTTTTTTGTCGCTTTCTGTATAATGTTGGGACTTTTATTGTAGGTTATATTTTTGTCATTGTAAGTAGGCCTATTAATTGGGGAAGCACCTATATTTAAATCCTCTATAGGTCCCATTTAATACAAACCTAAAGTGAATGCTGTGTGTGACTGAACAGGCTGTGTAACTGTATGCTGGGTAATATGTTTGTGATGTACTGTATATGAGAAATAGAAATGGATGAATTGTGATTTTTACCTTTGTATGAGACCAAGACACATGCCCCCATAAGTGTAAAAATATTTTTTTAAGTAAAGAGTTTGGTTCTAAGAAAATGCCTGCCGCATAGTCAAGCGGCCATGCATTGTTGGGACATCACAACAGGAGCTGTTTACACCCTGTGGGTGGTCTGAGGTTTCTTCAGAGCCAAGTATTGTGTTGTATTTGGGACAAGAGTGTATGTTTAAGGCGTGTTATTTCATATTTTATGTAACTTTGGCGTTTTTGGATATATTGTTTAGTTAAATATGCCTATATTTTAGTATGGGCCCTAATTGATATAGCCTAAAGTGTTTGTCTAGGGATAAGTGTTAATATTGGTGTCTCAATTGTATAGTCAGTTTTTGTAGGGAGAAATCTTGGTCTGTGTTGGTTTTCATTTGTTAATGTCGGCCATTTTGCTGTAGCCCGGATTTCATCTGCCATTTTGCCGTGGACCGATTTTCGATTGCTGCAACTGCCTTTTTGTTTCTGTTGATTTTAGTCTTGAGCGCTGTTTTTGTACTGAATTCCATTTCCAGTAGAATCATTTAGTTTTTTATTCCAGTTGTTTTAGAGAAGTTTATGTTTCTAGTGAAGAAGTCTGTTTTTGGCGGGATCAACAAACTGCATTTCATGTGTTAATGGCACCATTTTGTCGTGGTCTGGCTTTCTTCGGCCATTTTTCATTCTTGTAGTCACCATGTGGCTGTGGCAACTACCATTTTGTGTCCGCTGTGTTTGGGTGGAATTGCTATTTTGGTTTATAGAGGCGCAGTTTAAGGCACTGTTTCCTTTTAAGTGAATTCAATCTTTTCTGTTTTTGTACTTTTTACATACTTTTCAGTGAAACTGCTCTACTTTGCATTGAATTTACTAGCTTTAACTGAGTTTTTGTACTTTTAGTGGTGTGTGTTTGTTTTTATTTTTAAATGTTTGGGGTGTTTTTCAGAGGGCAATTCATGCCCCCGCCCACCTATTGTTTTGGGTTTTTAGAGCTGTGGTGTGTATTGTATAGCCTGCAGTTTTTAATGTCTTGATAGACATAATATGAAACTAGGCTTCCCCTCCCGCTCCCTCTTCCTGTTCATTGATATTTAAATAAACCAGTTAGATGTTTTTTTAGAGCTGAGAAGACAGGAAGTTCTTTGCAGGTATGCAACAGGAAGTTGGTGGGAGGAGCTTAAGGTCTTTTGACTCATGTTTGGAAGTATGACGAAATCATTTTGATTTTTAAATCTAATTAAGGTTTATACTGCAATACAGTTTTGGGTAGAGAGCAAACAGGAGGCATCCAAGTTATTGTTGTAATATCTAGGTACAGATAGAATCCATAAGATTGTTTTGAATAGTGGAGGATTTCATGGTGCTTTGTAGTTTGTCTGACAACACATTTATAGGGCTGCCAATAACCGGTTGAAGAGCATATAAATGTGAGGAGTAGTACATTAGCATACTGGGAGGCCATGTAAGTTAATCAGAAACGCTGGGTGCCGGCACTGTAAAAATAGTCGCTAGGCAGTACTGCTTCGAAAGTTAGTGCGAGGGTGCCCTGGACACAGGGACCGTCATAAGCGTTTCGAAACGTCATGGGTAATGTTGACCGTCCATGTGTTGGAGAAAAAAAATGAGGCTCCACACCAGTCAGACAGCTGCACAGTACATGAGGTCTGAGTTTGGGGCTCCGGACATGAAACCCCTTAAAGATTGGCATATATAGTCAGAGGGTACAGTAAGGTGTATTCCTTTGGAAAGTATTTTTGATGCCTGGATGTACGAGACCCCAGAATAAAAATACCTTAGAAATAGTTCAGCTATGGCTTCAGAAATCTGTAATGATGAATGAGTTGATGGATGTGTAGTACACGTTTGTGTGTTAAAGTTATCATGCCTGTTTTTAGACTTTGTGTTGCTGGTCCATGCAAAGATGTTGAGCTGCTCTCGTGCTTTTCCCATTGTATTTGTTTCTATCGCTAAAGGAGTGAAGGCAGCATTCCATCTGGTTGTTTTGTTTTTTCATTTTGTTTTGGGAACTATGAAATATCTCCCCCACATTTGTATCTAAATGTTTTGACTCATGTTTGTATGTGGTAACAAGAACATGTTTGAACCCACCGCTACAGCCCTCTTACGTGTTGCGGCTGTTGTATTTTAGTAAGAAGGTGAAAGTAAGGGTTACAGAGGGTTTAAATATTTGCGGTTTTGAGGAATGTCAGTGACAATTTATGTACACGAATGTTGTATTGTTTATCATTCTTTGCAGGTTAAATATGAAGGATAGAGTAATAACTTTTGTTTATAAGTATCTTTTCAGGTCCAAGGAGTTTCTGATAGTGTATGTACATAGAAAGTACATAGAAAGCAGGTGTATAAGAAGGTAAAAGTACCATAGGCTATTCCACTGTTTCATTGTTTTTTTCTGCACCATTCTAAACCCTGCGTGTCTTCCTCCAGTTTGTAATGAGGAGGAAAAAAAAGGGGGATGATAGTGGTGAGAACGACAATTTTCAAACCAATTATACTAAACGCTCTAATTATAGCCAAGTTTGTGACCTAGTAGGAACGACAGGTTCACACCTCCAGCACTGATCTGAGACTGCCGGGATGAATTTATGTAGTATTTCGGGTGTTCTATAACACCTCGTTTTAACTTTGTAACCGTTCTCCTGAGTATGAACGTTCAGAGAGCTCTTGTGGATGTACAAATGTACTCGATCCCAAGTGGTGTCCTCGATCACCATGCCCAGCTCGGTCTCCCAGTAGGCATGTTCCGATCTCAGGGAGGCATAAGGTTCCCCAAACATTGTGGCATAAAGCCCCGAAATTTAATGACTCTGGGGAGAGGAGGTAGTGCATAGTGATTCCAGGACAGTAGGAGTTTTCGCAAAGTCACCTCTATTCATTGGACATCCAAGAAATGTTTCAATTGGATATAGGCCCAAAAGGGGAAAGACTTTGTGTTTGACAATGATGCCAGTTCCCCCTGTCAGAGAAACCTTCCTCTGGAAAAGAAGTGCTTAGCCTGCATTTCTGCGTAAGGCCATCCTGCTGCTAGGAAGGCCACCTCCATGCCCGGGGGAAGTCTGGATTGCCCCTGATAGGCGTGATCGCACAGTACGTGTTTGAAAGCGAGTGTACCTTGCATGCCCTATCAAAAGCATGCAGGGTTGCTCCTATAAGAGGATGAGAATGTATATTAGTCGGTATGTGTGTCTTTGAGAACCAGGGAATGTAACGGAATTCGGTACACAAAATCAGTTTTTCCAGTAACACCCAATCCTTATAGGTTAGTATGAAGCCACCAATCCACCACCCGGGTTAGATGCACTGCCCAGTAGTATCTCTGGAGGTCTGGGAGTCCAATTCCACCCCCGACTTTGGTAAAACTAGCTTTGCCCACCCCACTCGCGCCACCTTAGCTCCCCATAGAAAGGTTCTGCACATGCACTTATACGCTGTAAAGAAGGAGGGGGGTAAACAAATCGGGATAGCCTGTAATTTGTACAATAAGCGGGGGAGCACCCAGCTTATTGCCGCCATTAGCGTGTTCTTGATGTCCAGGGCCACACTCTGGAGGTCCGCCAGGCATAGAAAAGGTACAGGTACATGGAGAGGACGAGCCCGTCTGAGAGACTGCAGGGGCGTCAGCTGCGGCCACGTAGCCTGTGTAACTACAGCCCGAGGCTTGAGATGCGGCCTGTGGATCTGTATGCTGATTCCGAAACATCGCTGGAATGTTCCTACTCAGCTGGGTGGACGGGTCCAGCTGAGAACAGGTGGTTGACTGACTCCTACCTGTCATTTTACTGCTTGTGGGTGAGGTTTAGCTGTTGTAAAAGGCTTACTCGGGATCCCGGATGGCGGAGCTCCCTCTCTAAGCAGCCATCTCACTCCGGTGCCAGGCCACGCCCCCAACGATACATTTCTAAACGGTAAAATTAATTATAATTTTAACAATAGCTCTGGTTCTTGCCAGCTTTGGTATCAGGACAACTAGGTAGCCCACAAGTGTGCTTCAACTTTAGTTTGGTATTAATGCGGATCTACAGCTTATAAGGTAATTCCCCTAAGGCGAGAGGTTCATGTATGCTGGTGAAACTCATCTGAGCATCTTATGTCGTGGACAATCGTGAGGATCTGATGGCGCGAGAGAAGGTAAGAATGGCAGGGACAGCTGGAAGGGAATTCCTTGTGGGGGCTTGAGCTTATGAAACGATTAAACAATTTCTCATCCATTGAGGATGGGATGTTTCATGTAACTGTTGAATCTACAAGGAAGTTCCCACAGTCCAAGGGGGGTTTCTGGGAATTCATAAGTAAAGATTGTTCGGATCGGGGATACTAGTGACAAAGTTCAGGCCCATATGGATAAGGTTTAGATCCCTGCAAGGCAAAGCCAGAGCTATAGCTAGTGAAGGTTGAAGTCCTTTTAAGGGTCTGGGAATCTTTGGGGATTTATTTTTTTATTTTGCAGCGGGTCATAGTTGAAGGAAGTAGGGATATATATATATATATATATATATATATATATATATATATATATATATATATATATATACTCATGTTATTTTTGTTTCTATTCCTTCTATATGCCATGATGAGGTGCTACTGTTGCCTGATTGGACAAGTGAACAGAGCCCGAGCCCCGAGCAGATGATCACATCTTCCCCATCGAGATGAGAGGCCCCGAAGCCCAGCCCACGTACAAGACACAGAGGATCCCAGACCGACCGGCGATTACTACAGCTCACCATGTTGTGTCCTCCCTATAAGTCAATCCCTCCTGAAGAACAGAGTCTACATGTCAAGCCGTGTTTTCCTTTTTATGGACTCATATGGACTGTAAGGACTGATTCATTTCCAGGTGTAAGAAGAAGATCAAGATTCATCGAGGCACACATGGGAGCATATGACAAAGGGGAGGAGCTGTTGTGGAAATTTTTATTAATGTATGTTGTCAGATGCCCCCCAGTGTCTGTTTTGCTGTAATGCACTCATGCAAGGGTATTCGCACATACAGACGCTGGTGGAAGACCATTTGATGCTGAAACCTTCCCGTGGACACGTGCCTCACCAGGGAACTGGCCACTTTATGGCGATCGCATTTTAAACTCCTAAGTAAGCAGATCTGCGTACATGGGAACCATAGTATAACCATACAGAATTATGCCCCACTGGGCCATAATAGAGTATGGCTCGCATCATTGGTAGCAGTGGGAATGTGCACACGATCGTGTTCAGAACCATGTGCTTGCCACATGGTTTTGCACACGACCATTTGCACACGTCACTACTGCATTTCTATTTGAATATATACATGTGTGTTATTGGTTCTTTTGAACGAACACAAGTGTCTGATTAGCTGATTCTGAAGCCACCACGCTCTTTTGTTATCCATGTGTTTAGTATAAATAAAGGCCGCCTGGCCATTTTTCTTGAGGATTATACTGAACTCGAGGTGATATCAGCATCTGTTTGTGTCACTTGGAGAGAATTTCCCTGACAATGCAAAACAAAATAAGGCGTCCAGCAGCACACAAGCAAAAATACAAAATAAAGTCTGCTTATCTTCAGCACAAAGTTGAAAAAGTAAAAAGCACCTACAGTTCGTGGATGGGTCTTTATCCCAAGGTTTTAACAGTCCTTGTTGATTATTTTAGCAGCATGCAGCAAACTCAAGGCTCTCCAAGACAGGTGTATTCACCAACTTCTCCTCACCAACACACCTAGCCCTACTTCCTGTCTTTAAGAGCTGTTTCCCGGAGGCTCTTAACCCCGTGTGTGCTGGAATTCCTGTAGTCAGGGGTGGAGGCTCTTTCCCAACTGAATATCACTTCAGTGCCTCAGAAATTCCGGGTCCCAAATATCTCTCTATTAACACAGAGAGAACTGCGAGTCAGTCCTCTCCTGATTAACGCTATTCCCGGGAATTCCTCACCCATCCTGGGCAGGGCCGGACTGGGAATAAAAACCAGCCCTGGAAATAATTTCATACCAGCCCCATAGCATTATTATACCAGCCCCATAGCATTTTTATACCAGCCCAACTGCATAACGTCATTATTTTCTTGTTCACAAAAGGGAAAACCATGCATTTTAAAGCACATTTGAAGAGTGTATTATATATAGATAAGAGAGACATGGAATTTACAAACAACAGCAATTTTTTATTTTTTTACTGGCAAAAATCATGGCATTTACCGTCACATTTTTTACTGATACTACAAAAAAAAGGTGCTGTAAATGGCAGGTTTCATTGCAAATATCAATATTTAAGCTATAAACACTGCTATTAGCAATGTGTTAAGTTAAACAAAAGTCAAACACCATATTTCTCCTCTTACATGAAGGTCAGATTAATATAACCCAGCACAGAGTTCCCCCCATACATCAGGAGGATTCCCCTTTACAGTGCAAGGGAACTCTGACATAAAGGGGAACATTGCAGATCATGATCTAAGCGGGAACTCTGATATAAAAGGGGGGCACTGGTGACCAGAGACCCCACTTATATCAGAGTCCACTGCATTCCCCTTTACATCAGAGTTCTCACTTACATCAGGGTCTGCAGAATTGCCCTTCACATCAGAGTTCCCCCTTGCACTGTAAGGTGGAATCCTGCAGACTATGATGTAAAGGGGAACTCTGGGAATGTGGGGAGGACTCTGGTGACCAGAGACCACCTTCTGCAGAAAGAAAACACTAAGGTACGGGTGTTTACTGATATAAGGGGGAAACCTATATCTCAGTGCCCCCTTACAATATTGTATTCCCCCCCCCCCTCAGGCCTGGCGGTGCTGTCACTGACCTCCTCTCAGGTGCACCATACAGGGCTCAGTCAGTCGCTCCAGCTCGGTGGCTCTGGTTTTATCCCATAGTTTCCTCTCCACAGTCCATACATGTCTGACTTCTCCCACGACCCCCATCCCTGCGGCACTCCCACTGTTGACTCCGCTCCAGACTGCAGTCGTGATATAAGACAAGAGATGGTCAGAGGCTGCGGATGGTACAGGAAAGGTCAGAGGCTGCGGATGGTACAGGAGAGGTCAGAGGCTGCGGATGGTACAGGAGATATCAGAGGCTGTGGATGGTACAGGAGAGGTCAGAGGCTGCGGATGGTACAGGAGAGGTCAGAGGCTGCGGATGGTACAGGAGAGGTCAGAGGCTGCGGATGATGCAGGGGAGGTCAGAGGCTGCGGATGGTACAGGAGAGGTCAGAGGCTGTGGATGGTACATGGGAGGTCAGAGGCTGCAGATGGTACATGGAAGGTCAGAGGCTGCTGATGATGCAGGAGAGGTCAGAGGCTGCGGATGGTGCAGGGGAGGTCAGAGGCTGCGGAGGGGATGACAGGAGAGGTCAGAGGCTGCGGAGGGGACGACAGGAGAGGTCAGAGGCTGCGGAGGGGATGACAGGAGAGGTCAGAGGCTGCGGGGGGGATGTCAGGAGCTGAGGCTGCAGAGGGGATGACAGAAGGTCAGAGGCTGAGGAGGGGACCCCAGGAGAGGTCAGAGGCTGCGGGGGGGATGATAGGAGGTCAGAGGCTGCGGGTGGGAGACAGGAGGTCAGAGGCTGAGGAGAGGACGACAGGAGGTCAGAGGCTGAGGAGGGGATGACAGGAGGTCAGAGGCTGAGGAGGGGACGACAGGAGGTCAGAGGCTGAGGAGGGGATGAGAAGAGGTCAGAGGGTGAGGAGGGGATGACAGGAGGTCAGAGGCTGCGGGGGGTGCGAAAAGGAGGTCAGAGGCTGCGGGGGGGTGCGAACAGGAGGTCAGAGGCTGCGGGGGGTGCGGACAGGAAGTCAGAGGCTGCGGGGGGGGGGGGCAGGAGGTCAGAGGCTGCAGGGGGGGTAGGAGGTCAGAGGCTGCAGGGGGGGACAGGAGGTCAGAGGCTGCAGGGGGGACAGGAGGTCAGAGGCTGCAGGGTGGGACAGGAAGTCAGAGGCTACGGGGAAGGGACAGGAGGTCAGAGGCTGCGGGGGGGGTGCGAACAGGAGGTCAGAGGCTGCGGGGGGTGCGGACAGGAAGTCAGAGGCTGTAGGGGGGGACAGGTGGTCAGAGGCTGCAGGGGGGTGGGAGGTCAGAGGCTGCGGGGAGGGACAAGAGGTCAGAGGCTGCAGGGAGGCAGGAGGTCAGAGGCTGCAGGGGGGACAGGAAGTCAGAGGCTGCGGGGGGGGACAGGAGGTCAGAGGCTGCAGGGGGGGACAGGAGGTCAGAGGCTGTGGGGGGACGCAGGAAGAGGCACACACCACCAGACGAGTCCTCACTGAGCGCTGTAACCGCTTTATTTTAAAAAATGGCGCCGCTCGACGCCGTCGTGTCACTGCGCATGCGCCCGCATTTTCGAAAATTGCCGAGTGTGTACGGGCTTTCTCGGGCATGGCTAAATTCGGAACAGCGCTGGCGCCTGCGCAGTTGCACGTCGGCCCGGCCCCGCAGCCATATTTCTTTCAGGGTCGCAGGGGTAGCCAGACCACCGGCCCACCGGGAGATTTCCCAGTATCCCGGTTGGCCAGTCCGGCCCTGATCCTGGGTGACCCCCTGAATACTATCACACATCCCCTAAAAGGACCACAACCCAAATATTGGTGAGATATAGAGTACCCGTCCAGGACTCAACCTTGGCGTCCTGTACAATATATATATATATATATATATATATATATATATATATATATATATATATATAAAATATACAGTGCAGTCAGTGTATAGTATATACAGTTGTGCTCATAAGTTTACATACCCTGGCAGAATTTTTGATTTCTTGACCATTTTTCTGAGAATATGAATGATAACACAAAAACATTTCTTTCACTCATGTTTAGTGTTTGGCTGAAGCCATTTATTATCAATCAACTGTGTTTACTCTTTTTAAATCATAATGGTAACAGAAACTACCCAAATGACCCTGATCAAAAGTTTACATACCCTGGTGATTTTGGCCTGATAACATGCACACAAGTTGACACAAAGGGGTTTGAATGGCTATTAAAGGTAACATCCTCACCTGTGATCTGTTTGCTTGTAATTAGTGTGTGTGTATAAAAGGACATTCTGGACTCCTGACAGACCCTTGCATCTTTCATCCAGTGCTACATTGACATTTCTGTATTTCTGTATTCTGAGTCATGGGGAAAGCAAAAGAATTGTCAAAGGATCTGCGGGAAAAGGAAGTTGAACTGTATAAAACAGGAAAGGGATATAAAAAGATATCCAAGGAATTGAGAATGCCAATCAGCAGTGTTCAAACTCTAATCAAGAAGTGGAAAATGAGGGGTTCTGTTGAAACCAAGTCACGGTCAGGTAGACCAACTAAAATTTCAGCCACAATTGCCAGGAAAATTGTTTGGGATGCAAAAAAAACCCCACAAATAACTAAAAATGAAACGGTTATTAAAAAAGAAATCGAACCTCCACTGGCATATAGCATTTTTACACAAGTATGTTCGTGAAAATATTAGCCCGCTTGGCTTAAGAGTGCAAGTTTACCCTTCCTTTCAAAACACAACCCCCGAATTCAAACTAGCTTGGGAGAATATACTTACAAACTGCAGCATAGATCTAATAAAAGTACTTATTATTCAGTATCAATCTGAGTTGAATACTTTAGATCAAGATATTCTTATCCTGCAATGAAAAAATTAAAGTTTAAAAAAATCATACTCAGTACACAAGCAATGGCAGGAAGTAAAAGACTATGTTATTAGAATTACTAAAGACATAATTTATAAAAAGCAGAATAAACTTTCCAAGGACAGGCTAGCCTTCTCCGAGGGCTTTGCCTATCGTTGGCAGCTTCCTAACCAAAAATTTGGTCTAGGGGTCCTAGACCAAATTTTCGTACATCTAAGAATAAAACTAATAATCAATTTACTACTGATGATGATACAGAATCTGATTCTTCTCTTTTCTCTTCACAGCCAGTTTCCAGGAAAGGAAACGCCACGTTCCCTCACACTCATCAAGGAGCACGTAAGCGGGATTATGGTGGTGGGTCTTTTACACTGTCTTTTAAAAAACATCCCCCCACACAGGATATGTCTCTAAATCATCACAATTCTATACATGGTTGTGCTGCCTTTACAGGCTAATTTAGTTATAGTTACTTATATAGTTACTTATATAGAGTGTGTAGTTTACCACTGCCATCTAGTGGCCAAAGTCTGTAGCAGCTTTATTCTCTAGTTGTGTAAATTTCTCAGACAGGAAGTGACACTTGGTTTAGGAAGTTCTTCAGCCATTTTAGATTGACATTCTATATGGATGCAGCATGTCCGTTTCTCTCCCAAGGGGCTTGAGACATTATCACCTGTAAGTGCCTTTCTGTTGTGTCATCTGTCATTTATGCTAGACTAGTTATTCTATGTGTACTCATATCTTTTCATTGTATTGTATTGCAGTTTCACAAAAGAAGTAAAATAAAGTTGGATTACTTCAGTAGACAAATCAAGCACTGGGCTTCCGTTTACTGGAGTCTCTGACAAGTGTTTAGCTGTCCGTAGAACCACACGTAGTCAGTGTTTTGAGAGCGGAACAGTGAAAAGGTGGAGCGCAACAATCCTGGAGATATTAGTCTCTGCACAGACAGAATGAGTCTAAGATCAGGAAGACAGTATAAGGCTGAAGATCAGCTACCCGGGACACATCAAGGCAGGAAGAGCATGCCAAGTGTCCAGCAAGACGATACACGCTTACACTCGTCTAAATCATACAAGATCCAGTCAGATTTCATCAGCAAGTGCCCTTTTAGTCAGAGCTCGCACCAAAGCAGAGGCAGCTCGTGTTCAGCTAGAATTTTCTGAGAAAGAGGCTGCCATTATGAAGGAAAGAGCAGAGAAAGAAAAAGAAAAATCAGAACAGGAAGCAAAGTTGCATATACTTCAGCGTCAGTGTGCAGCCTCCGCTGCGGCAGCAGAGGCCACAGCTTATGTTGATATTGAGCGGTCTGGAAGTGGGTCTATCCACGAAGGCCCAGATGTGCCTGAGAAAACATGTTCCTCAGTAGAACATACAAAGGAGTGTGTCCAAGAACTTTTAAACAGCAATGCAACAAAACAGTTTCCCAATCCAGAGTCAGCTGAATTTAAAACAGAACCAGCAGAACCCCTGAGTGTACGAAAACAAACCCATGAAGTCAGCAGTGCCAGAATAATTAAAGATGAACCATTAGAGACATATAGGAACAGGCCAAGTGAATCCTTACTACAGCAACCCAAACACCAAAGCACACAAGATGTCACTAAATATCTTATCCATAAAGAAATGGTTAATTCAGGCTTTCAGGTTTGATGACTACCCCGAGAATTACTGGGCATAGAAGTCTTCTTTTCTGAATGCAGTCAAAGACTTAGACTTACCAGCAGCTGAGATGCTAGACTTGATGATAAAATGGCTTGGGACTGAGTCAGCAGAGCATGCAAGAAGGATGCGCAGGATACACATATTAAACCCTTCAGCAGGATTTGATATGGCCTGGCAAAGGCTAGAGGAAAGATATGGATCACCAGAAGCAATTGAAGGTGCTCTAATGAAAAGACTGGAGGTTTTCCCTAAGCTAAACAGCAGAGACAATTTAAAACTGCAAGAGCTGGTTGATATTCTTTGGGAAGTCCAGTGTGCCAAAGAAGAAGGCTATTTAAGAGGACTTGCGCATTTAGATACCACTAGCGGTACTAAGCCTATAGTGGGGAAACTACCTCACAACCTACAAGAAAAATGGTTGAGTGTTGGAGCCAAATACAAAGAAGATCATGATGTCCCCTTTCCCCCATTCTTTGTGTTTTCTAGGTTTGTGCAGCAGCAAGCTAAGATCAGGTGTGATCCCAGCATTTCCTTCATCACCAACAGTCAACTGCCAAAAGCAGAAAAGCCACCTAGAGTCTACAATAGGACTTCAGCAATTGCCCATAAGACAACTGTACCCTCTGAGAACCCCGACTGTCTAAGCAGCTACAAGGTAAACACCTTTGAAGGCCCTGACAGACTTTGCCCACTTCATAAAAAGCCCCACCCCCTAAACAAGTGCAAAGGGTTCAAAAGTAAACCTATCAAGGGAAGGATAGCCTTTCTTAGACAAAACGGCATCTGCTTCAAGTGTTGTGGATCCAGTAAACATGTAGCCAAAGACTGCAAAATACAAGCGGATTGCTCCGAATGTGGCAGTAACAGACACATCACAGCTTTACACAATGATACTTTGCATCAATCATTAGAGGTCACTGAAGCCCCAAAAGATGGGGCAGGGAGCAAAAAGATAATTCATCTACTCCAGTAATGTCCAAATGCATTGAAATCTGTGGTGACAGTATAAATTTACGTTCATGTTCCAAGATCTGCTAGCAACAGTGTACCCCACAGAGGAAAAGCAAAAATCAGTTAAAATGTTTGTGGTTCTAGATAAACAGAGTAACAGGTCACTGGCAAAGTCAGACTTTTTTGATGCCTTCAACATTACATCGAGTGCAGTTCCATACACTCTAAAGACGTGCAGGAGTGATAGAAACTTCAGGAAGAAGAGCTACTGACTTTACTATCGTGTCTCTTGGCAAAAGAGTCCATCTCTCACTTCCCACTTTGATAGAGTGTGATATGTTACCAGACAATAAAGCAGAGATCCCTTCACCAGAAGTGACCCTTTATCATCCTCATCTCAGTTTGATATCACACCTTATTCCAGCTATCCAGAAAGATGCCTCTATTCTTCTACTTCTTAGAAGAGACATTCTACAGGTACATAAGGTACGCCAACAGATTAATGGGCCCTTTAATGCCCCGTATGCTCAAAGACTTGATCTAGGGTGGGTTACAGTAGGAGAAGTTTGTCTAGGAGCAATACATCAGCCTGACAGCGTCAACAGTTCAAAGACATCTGTGCTAGTGAATGGGCGCACATTCCTTCTTAGTCCATGTCAGAACAGCTTTGTTGTTAAAGAAACCCTAAAACCATACTGTGACTCTCCTTCTAATTACAACAGAAACATTAGTAGTGGCATGAAGACTGATACTTTAGGGAACTCAGTGTTCCAGAGAACAAAAGATGATGACAAACAAGCAATGTCTATAGATGATCAAGTCTTTCTCAATAACATGGATAAAGAGACTTTCCAAGATGAAAACAACAATTGGGTAGCTCCTTTACCTTTTCGCACACCCAGGTGTTATTTACCTAGTAACAGAGAGCAAGCCATGAAGTACCTGAACGCACTACATAAAACTTTACAAAGAAAACCTGAAGTGAAAAAAGACTTTACAGAATTCATCAAAAGGATGCTTGACAATAATCATGCTGAAGTAGCACCATTACTGGATGAAGGTAAAGAACACTGGTATCTGCCAATGTTTGGCGTTTACCATCCACACAAGCCAGACCAAATAAGAATTGTGTTCGATTCCAGTGCTCAACATGAAGGTGTTTCATTAAATGATGTTCTGCTGAGTGGCCCAGATCTAAACAACACACTTCTGGGTGTCCTCTTACGCTTCAGGAAAGAGCCTATTGCCTTCACAGGGGATGTGCAACAGATGTTTTATTGTTTTCTGGTGAGAAAGGACCATCGTGATTACCTGCGTTTCCTGTGGTACAAGGATAACGACACAGATAAAGAGGTGACAGAGTATAGAATGAGAGTGCATGTTTTTGGTAACAGCCCTTCTCCTGCTGTTGCCATATACTGCATGTGCAAAGCTGCCCAGAAAGGTGCAGAACATTATGGTCAAGATGCCAAACACCTTGTGATGAGACATTTCTATGTAGACGATGGACTTGCTTCAGCTAACACACCTGAAGGGGCAATCAACATTCTCAACAAAGCAAAACAAATGCTGGCAGAGTCTAATTTGTGACTACATCAGATAGCTTCTAACAGCAAACAAGTTATGGAAGCTTTTACTGCGGAAGACAGAGCTAAGGATCTCAAAGATCTTTGCCTGGGAACAGACACCATTCCTTTACAGAAGAGTTTAGGCCTAAGCTGGGATATAGAGAAAGAATGTTTTGTTTTTCAGGTTTCTTCAGTAGAAAAGCCATTCACGAGAAGAGGAATTCTATCCATTGTGGACAGTCTCTACGATCCTCTCGAGTTTGTATCACCTGTCACCATAAAAGGTAAGGCCTTAGTTTGTGAACTGTCAAGTGGAGAAAGTGAGTGGGATGCCTTACTTCCACAAGAGAGACTCCATTAGTGGGTCCAATGGACAGAGTCTTTACAAGCCTTACAATGTTTACAAATACCCAGATGTTATGTTCCTGTTTCATTGTCACAAGCCTGCAAAAGAGAACTGTACATTTTTTCAGATGCATCTGTTACTGCAATAGATGCAGTTGCTTACTTGAAGGTAAACAATGCAGGAAATGTCTGTCATGTTAGATTTGTTATGGGAAAATCCAAACTGAGTCCTAGGCCGGCACATACAATTCCACGCCTAGAGTTATGTGCAGCTGTACTAGTGGTTGAACTGTATGAGCTAGTGAGAGATGAGATGGACCTAAGCCTAGATGCTGTGAAACTCTTTACAGACAGTAAAACAGTCTTAGGCTATATCTGTAACACTACAAAGAGATTCTTCTTATATGTTTCCAATCAGGTGAATAGGATCAGACAAGCAACCTGTCCAGAGCAATGGTTCTATGTGCCCTCAGAACAAAATCCTGCAGATTATGCTACGAGGCCTACACAGATGGCTTGCCTCCAGAACTCTATATGGTTCTTAGGCCCACCTTTTCTGTATCAGACTGTTGTAGATAATCCTGATAACACCAATGTTTACCCGTTAGTGGAACCTGAAGCTGATCCTGAAATTAAGTCAGAAGTAGTAAGCTTCAGTACTAAAGCCTTTGACACTAGACTGCAGCTGCATTGTTTAGAAAGATTTTCCAACTGGAAGAGACTAAGCAGGGTTATAGCAAGACTAATTCATGTTGCGAAAAGCTTCCAGAAGAAAACCAATGATGAATGACCCAGAAGCTGGGGAGTTTTCCATGAAAGAGTCAGTTTAGAAGAACTTTAACAAGCCATGACAGTCATAATTTGTTCTGTACAACACACATATTTCAGGCAAGAATATGACTGCATTGAACAACAAAAGACGCTTCCAAAACATAGCTGTCTTACAAAACTCAGTCCCTTTATAGATAAAGATGGACTATTGAGAGTAGGTGGCCGTTTATCCTTTGCCACGCTGTCAGATGAGGAGAAGCAGCCTGTTATCATTCCTCGTGATCAAGACATTGCTACTTTGATTGTAAGATATTATCACAATCAAATAGTTCACCATGATCATTCACAAATGTGTCATGTGCCGTAAGCTCAGAGGGAAATTGGAAAGCCAAAAGATGGCAGAGTTACCAAAAGATAGAGTCAATCCTGAGCCTCCATTCACTAGTGTGGGTGTTGATGTGTTTGGTCCCTGGGCAGTCGTAACACGCTGAACTAGAGGAGGTAGCGCTGACAGCAAACGCTGGGCTGTTCTTTTCACATGTCTTTCTACAAGAGCAGTGCATATGGAATTGATTGAGTCCATGTCAGCATTCAGTTTCATCAATGCTCTAAGAAGACTGTTTTCTGTTTGTGGTCCAGCTAAGTTAATTCGCTTGGATAGAGGTACTAATTTTGTAGGAGCATGCAAGGAACTGCATATATGTTCAAATGAAGTAGAACTTCTAGACTATCTTGAAGACAAAGGATGCACATGGATCTTTAACACTCCACACTCATCTCACATGGGAGGTGCTTGGGAATGGTTAATAGGTGTAGCTAGGCGCATTTTAGATGCAATTTTACTCCAAGCTAAACCTCCTAGTTTGACTCATGAGACTTTGAGTACTTTCATGGCAGAAGTTATGGCCATCATTAATGCAAGACCTTTGGTACCACTATCTACAGATCCAGATAATCCAACAGTTCTTACTCCTGCTATGCTCTTGACCCAAAAGGTAGACTCTTTGTCGGCCCCTTGTGGAGACTTTAGTACAACAGAACTTCATGTAAAGCAATGGAAACAAGTCTGATACGTTTTGGAAGAGATGGAGGAGAGATTACCTGTTTACCTTACAAAGTCACAGGAAATGGGCTAAGACCAGTCCCAATGTTAAAGTTGGGTTTGTTGTGTTGTTGAAAAATAGTCAAGAAAGCAGAAACAACTGGCCTATGGGAATTGGCACAAATGCGTTGCCAAGTAAAGATGGTAATGTCAGAAAGGTTGAAGTCAAAGTGACGAAACAAGGGACTGTTAAAGTATAAGCCAGACCAGTTTCGGATGTCATTGTTCTCCTTTGAACAGGTATTTCTGTTATGTTGTTGACACAATACATAACATAGGGCTTGTCACTGACGGCTTTCAGACGTGACATTCGCCATGAGTTAAAATTCATCCTGTGGATTCCAATTGGCATTGGAGATAGTTTGGCCTAGCGCGGCTTCTCCAATCCGAAGATGGGTTTAGTGACAAAACTATTTCTTCATGTGGGCTACCAGCTTGGAGTACCATAGCCAAGAGACACTGATATTGACGACTCATGTTTTAGTTTATGTTACCAGTTCTAGAGGGGAACGTATTTTCTTATTAGTGTGTTTTTCCCTGTACAGTAGATATGTATAAAAGTGATATAATGTATTATATCAGACAGGGAGTGTGCTACCTTTACAGGCTAATTTAGTTATACTTACTTATATAGAATGTGTAGTTTACCACTGCCATCTAGTGGCCAAAGTCTGTAGCAGCTTTATTCTCTAGTTGTGTAAATTTCTCAGACAGGAAGTGACACTTGATATATCAACGGATCCGTGCTTCAGGATATTTAAACGACTGCTGCCCCCCTATGTGAGTAGGGAACACCTCAGTGAAACCCAGAGAGAATAAGATCAGGATATAGGGGATGGCGCTGTGCCATGAAGAGGGAGTATTGGTGTAAAATAACTCTAATTTCTAAAGTGACGGGTGCACCAGTGCGGTGGTTCAACCCCTTCACTAATGTGAATAGACAAGTGTAATAATCAATTAAATAAATTAAAATAAAATGAAACAAAAAATGTAATAGTGTGTATTATAAATATAAAGTGATAAGTGCTTGGTTAGTGCAAAAAGAATTGTAAACTGTATATACATACATTAACACAGTTATAATCCCATATAGTGAACAAACAGAAAAAATCATACACTATAAACACTGTGAGCCATGTGCTGATACAACTTATATAAATCCAGTCCTCTGTTTGGGAAATACAAAGTGACAAGTGCCAAGTTATACTAAATAAATACCGTGGTGTTCAAACCACTGTGCAATAATGTGCAAAAAAACTAAAAAGTATATATAATAATTTTTTATAACAAATCCTCAGCTGACTCTATATCGAGAACAAAGTCCCATATGATGTGCAGTGCAAAATGTTCATAAAGATGATATGTGTCTCCCAGGAAATCTCTCCTTTATAATAGAAAACCATGCAGTAGTTATTGACAATCTCCCCCTGATGTGATTGCACTCACCGGAGCGCTCTGACCCTGCAGGGGTATGAGCGTGGGATGTTAATCCTCAGGTGTTAATACCCTCCCGATTCCTCAGGTGTCGATGTCCTTCCACGTAGCCCAATCCGGGTCATCCACTCACAAGGGGGAAGGGGGGAGAGGGAGGACTCGCTGTCCCCTGTTGCAATACAGTTCCCAGCCGGACATCCACTGGAAAGTTTAAAGTTGCTGTGAAGTAACAGCTGCAACCTTACCACGTTTCTGCTCCAGGCAAGAACCTTGCAACAGGGGACAGCGAGTCCTCCCTCTCCCCCCTTCCCCCTTGTGAGTGAATGACCCGGATTGGGCTATGTGGAAGGACATCGACACCTGAGGAATCGGGAGGGTATTAACACCTGAGGATTAACATCCCACGCTCATACCCCTGCAGGGGCAGAGTGCTCCGGTGAGTGCAATCACATCAGGGGGAGATTGTCAATAACTACTGCACGGTTTTCTATTATAAAGGAGAGATTTCCTGGGAGACACATATCATCTTTATGAACATTTTGCACTGCACATCATATGGGACTTTTTTCTCGATATAGAGTCAGCTCAGGATTTGTTATAAAAAATTATTATATATACTTTTTGGCTTTTTTGCACATTATTGCACAGTGGTTTGAACACCACGGTATTTATTTCGTATAACTTGTCACTTGTCACTTTGTATTTCCCAAACAGAGGATTGGATTTATATAAGTTGTATCAGCACATGGCTCACAGTGTTTATAGTGTATGATTTTTTCTGTTTGTTCACTATATGGGATTATAACTGTGTTAATGTATGTATATACAGTTTACAATTCTCTTTTGCACTAACCAAGCACTTATCACTTTATATTTATAATACACACCATTACATTTTTTGTTTCATTTTATTTTAATTTGTTTAATTGATTATTACACTTGTCTATTCACATTAGTGAAGGGATTGAACCATCGCACTGGTGCACCCGTCACTTTAGAAATTAGAGTTATTTTACACTAATACTCCCTCTTCATGACACAGCGCCATCCCCTATATCCTGATCTTAGGAAGTGACACTTGATTTAGGAAGTTCTTCAGCCATTTTAGATTCTGTATGGATGCAGCATGTTTGTTTCTCTTTCAAGGGGCTTGAGACATCATCACCCGTAAGTGCCTTTCTGTTGTGTCATCTGTCATTTATGCTAGACTAGTTATTCTATGTGTACGCATATCTTGTCATTGTATTGTATTGCAGTTTCACAAAAGAAGTAAAAAAAAGTTGGATTACTACAGTAGACAAATCAAGCATTGGGCTTCCGTTTACTGGAGTCTCTGACAAGTGTTTAGCTGTCCGTTTAGAACCACACATAGTCAGTGTTTTGAGAGCGGAACAATGGTGATCTCCTAAACAATGGTGCTGGTGGATACTCACAAACCAAATATATGGGGGCTACGGCCCTACAAGCTATACATATGTTCAATCCCCCATCACAGTCGTCTATCCAATCAACTACAGTGCCTTGCAAAATTATTCACCCCCTTTGGCTTTTTACCCATTTTGTTACATTACAGCCTTTAGTTCAATGTTTTTTTAATCTGAATCATATGTAATGGATCAGAACACAATAGTCTAAGTTAATGAAGTAAAATTAGAAAAATATATACATAAAACTATTTTTCAGAAATAAAAAACTGATAATTGACATGTGCGTATGTATTAACCCCCCTTTGTTATGAAGCCCATAAAAAGCTCCGGTGCAACCAATTACCTTCAGACGTCACATAATTAGTGAAATGATGACCACCTGTGTGCAATCTAAGTGTCACATGATCTGTCATTACATATACACACCTTTTGAAAGGCCCCAGAGGCTGCAATACCTAAGCAACAGGCACCACTAACCAAACACTGCCATGAAGACCAAGGAACTCTCCAAACAAGTAAGGGACAATGTTGCTGAGAAGTACAAGTCAGGGTTAGGGCTATAAAAAAATATCCAAATCTTTGATGATCCCTAGGAGCATCATCAAATCTATCATAACCAAATTGGAAAGAACATGGCACAACAGCAAACCTGCCAAGAGACAGCCGCACACCAAAACTCACGGACCAGGCAAAGAGGGCATTAATCAGAGAGGCAGCACAGAGACCTAAGGTAACCCTGGTGGAGCTGCAGAGTTCCACAGCAGAGACTGGAGTATCTACGACAATAAGCCGTACGCTCCATAGAGTTGGGGTTTATGGCAGAGTGGTCAGAAGAAAGCCATTACTTTCAGCAAAAAACAAAATGGCATGTTTTCAGTTTGCGAAAAGGCATGTGGGAGACTCCCAAAATGTATGGAGGAAGGTGCTCTGGTCTGATGAGACTAAAATTGAACTTTTTGTCCATCAAAGAAAACGCACATGCATCTACGCGTTTTGCCGTAAGGCTTCTTCAGGAGACGATCAAGGTTCAGAGACGTAACAAAAGAAAAAAGAGAGCGTCTCTAAACCTTGATCGAGTCCTGAAGAAGCCTTACGGCGAAACGCGTAGACGCACAAGGGCTCACTGTACAAACTGTATCATTTTCATGTCTTTCATGTTTTTTATCCTTCTTTGAACACTATGTTTATACGATGTACTTTTTTCAATAAATGTTATGAATATGATTTTTGCTAATTCTCCATTGTGTATATGCCTTTAAAGTCCGACTGTTGGTTACTCTAGTAGTACCCTTTCCTATTTCCCTTAATTTACAGATGTGGCAGTATTAGTGTTTCTTTCTTCTAGTTGATCAGCCGGAGGGGTCTCGCCTCCCCCTGGTCCTCTTATGTCTCTCCTTGCGCTTTCCTCCTCCCCTTGCCTAGCGTCGTGTTTTTCCCTCACTGCGCAGGTGCGGCTTCGATGGTGGGCGCATGCGCAGTGACTACGGCGGCCGGTCCGGATGACGTCACTTTGGCATTGGCGACCTGCTGACTACGGGCGGGACGTGCGTATTTAAGCACTGCCATTCAGTGCTTCATTTCGTTACCTTATACCACGGTCTATTGCCATACGGTCATTCAGCGCATTGAGGTACCCTATTCTCTGGGTAGGTACCTTGCTCTTTCATTTGGATCATACTTTTTACTAGCCTATGATTATTTTCAACCCCTCCCTCCTCTTATTATACGCTGTATGTTCCATTAATACTATCTTCTGTACCTTGTTATAGGCCTCTGCCAATGCGGGAACGATCTCTGTGGCAGGGTTTTCCTTATCATTGCATAGCCATCCTGGATGTTTTTTCCAATTGTCGTTTCCATCAAATCAGCTGGCAATTATTGCATTTACCCCTGATACCCTTTACTATTACAATCTCCTTTTGAGTTTACTGGTTCATCCTATTGCCTTTATTACATATATTTGCCATTTTGCACCAGCTTGGTGAGCCTTTCTATTTTCTTTTTTCTTTTTAAGGTTTGTGTATTAGATATCCTTACTAATTATGATACTCTATTCCAGGCTATTTTTTATATATGTTTTAATTACAATTGGTAGCCAGGATCACTCTTCGTCGCTACCATTCTACTGTGAGGCCCTTTGCCCGCATGGGCTTTACTGTGTTATTCTTTTAATTTTGCATTTATCACTCCACATTATGAGGTGAGTCTTTTTCCTTACCTCCTATATGTGTATCTCATTAGTTATATCCCAGTAATTTGTCCTTCCCTTTTTCCCGTTCCCCTCCCTCCTTCCAATGGCTCCAATGAAATGTTCCATCATATGTACTCACTTTCCCACTTTATTTACTTCCCCTATGGCACTAATAGCTATATGTTTTATCAGTCTTAGGTTATAATCAGGGGCGGATTAATGCACAGGCTGGTCTAGGCTGCAGCCTAGGGCCCCACGTGTGCAAGGGCCCCCGATTGGCCATGATATTTTTATTAATTTATATATATTTATGTATATGTAAAATAAAAACCATGCCTGCGTGTTATACGAATACGCTGATAACTGTTTTTTTACCAACAGGGGGCGGGGAACGGGCGGTCCATCCCGGGTGCCACCCATTGGGGGGGTGTAAGGCAGCTGTTCCGCCTATCCTGGCCCTGGGACAGTGCTGCCAGCATACTTTAAAGTTGAGAAAACATTACTGCCAGCCCTTTCTCATGCACAGCTCCTCGTGTGTCACTCTCAATGTAAATTAAAGTCTCTTAATACCTCAATTAAAGCCGCTCTGTCTGGCCGCTCTCCTCCTCCCGCTCCACCTCCTTCCCGAGTGTAGCCTTTGATTGCAGGAGGAGAGCGGTCATGTGACCATCAATGAAACAGCAGAGGAGAGCAGTCACATGACCGGGTCATGAAGAATGGTGTTAATTGAGGTATTTAGAAGCTTTGATTTACAATGAGTGACACAGGAGGAGCGGTGTATGAGAAAGGGCTGGTAGTGATGTTTTCTCAACATTAGAGTATTCTTTCCCAGGAGACTGGGGGTCTCCTGGGAGTGCAGGGGGGCTTTATAATGAAAGAGGCCTGTGTGTTATGCAGGCAAAGGGGTCTGTGTACTGTGCAGGGAAAGGGGTCTGTGTACTGTGCAGGGAAAGGGGGCTGTGTTATGTGCAGGGGGTCTGTGTACTGTGCAGGGAAAGGGGGCTGTGTGGGCTGTGTTATGTGCAGAGGGTCTGTGTACTGTGCAGAGGGTTGTGTACTGTGCAGGGAAAGGGGTCTGTGTACTGTGCAGGGGGGCTGTGTACTGTGCAGGGAAAGGGGTCTGTGTACTGTGCAGGGGGGCTGTGTACTGTGCAGGGGATCTGTGTACTGTGCAGGGAAAGGGGTCTGTGTACTGTGCAGGGGGGCTGTGTACTGTGCAGGAGGCTGTGGGAAGTTTTTTTTCCTGAAACTTCCCTCTTAATGTTAGGGTGCGTTATATGCACTCTGAAAATGAAACAAAGGCGCAACTCTAAGTGCAGTAAAAAACATGAAGTTTAATAAAACTGTAAAAAGGTACTCACAAAGGTACATAGTGAACAAGCATGTTGGCAAAAGCTGCCGGATATCCTGGGAGTGAGTCTGGTCCGTTTCCTGGATTGCAGTGGTGTCCGATGGACAGGCTGCTCCTGCGCCGATGGATGCTGGCACTTCCTGCCGTTGGAACGTATGATTGTTCTGCTGTTGATTATTGTTTGCTTTTATGTGCTGCTGCTGCTCTTTTATGGTATTTATATGGCTTTTTTTTTATTGGAATATTATACAGCGTTTCGATTGGTCTCTGTCAGGATGTTGTGATTTTGCCTCAGTTAAACAGGAGCTGCTGCAGACGTTTTTGGCCTAACTGTTGGTTTAGAAAGGTAAAATCTGTTACCAGCTTACAGGTGTATTTTGAATGCTTTTTTTCTGTGGCATTGCTGTTTATAGTAGGCTCATGTCTGAATGTGTTTGGGCTGTAGACCTGAGAGTTACACTTGAGGCGTGTAATATAGGTCTACTCTTTTACACATGGCACTAAATAATTTATTTTCTGGTAAAACATGCTTAGGAGGGGGCCACACAAAAAGTAGCCTAGGGGCCCATGACCACCTTAATCCTCCACTGGTAATAACTTTATGTATATACCCTTATTCATATTTATATTGAATTTGCTTTATCCTTGCTATTATATTATGCACACCCCCTATAGCAACCTGGTTTGCTGCTTGCCTGTCCATGCCCGAGATGTATGGTTATCGGCTGCTCTGGTCACAGCTATTTCAGCTCTTGGTCCTCTTTTTTATACATATGTCTATGGTTATTTTGATTATTGTACAATGTTCTTATATTTTCTTTTCTTTTCTTACATTTGTTTGATAGTTTTCGTACATGCTCCTGAAGAAGCGGTCATAAACGCGCAACATGTAGAGCAGCGCTAATTATTCCTCAACAGACCGCTTACTTGCTTTTGAAGCACACTTCTGGATATACACACTATATGGATTGAATTGTACTCATTATCCTGTCCTGGTACAAGTTATATTTGTTTCCTACAGTAGCGGTATTGTCTGATACTGTATACACTGTACTATCAATGTGGATTTTTTAGATTATGCATTTTTTATGTTATATATTTAATAAAATTATATTTTTTGTATTTTCATGTGTTGACTGTGCCTAAAAAGTCCAAGCCCTATTTCCATTTTTTTTATATACAATTTTTATAGGACGTGGCACTTTGTTACTGTAACTGTATCCACAGTACCACTCTGTGGTTTGATACAGACAATTTTTCCATTACCTTGAGTTTGTGGCTTTGTTTAAAAGGGTATTTGACGTTTCTGCTGTCAAATGCCTCATGTCCATCGAACAGAGTGCGAGAACTGTTGCCGACTACGCCATTGAATTCTGTACTCTGGCAGCAGAGGTTGCGTGGAACAATGAGGCCCTCATGGCTGCTTTTTCTCACGGTCTCAAGGATGAGATAGCAGCCCAAGATATTCCCACTGAGCTGGAGGAGTTGATCACGAGTGCTTGCGGAAGCCTCCTGTACGTTTGTCTCCGAGCTTAGCAGTCCCACCTATGCCTCCCTCACCTCCCATGCCTCCTGGTACCGGGTCAGGCAGTGAAGGTGAACCCATGCACTTGGGTGTTACGCGTCTCTGCGGATGAGAGAGCCTTTAGGAGGAGGGAGAGATTGTGCCTTTATTGTGGCCAGGCAGGTCACTTTTTGAAGTCCTGTGATTCCTCCTGATCGTATTCTGGCTACGGTTCGCACCAGTCTCACTTCTCCTTTGGGTGACAAAATTCTTGCTGCTCAGGTCCATGCTCCTCCTGAGAAACCTTGCGACCGCTGCTTTGTCCCAGAGAGTCTCCATACTGCCATGCTCCAGACTTACCATTATCCCAAGGCAGCTGACCACCCTGGGAAGAATCAACTCGTTTGGGCCATTTCCCAACAATTCTGGTGGCCTAGTTTAGGTGCTGATGTAACTGCCTTCTTAGCTGCCTGTTCTGTGTGTGCTCAGAGTAAGACTCCACAACACCTTCCAGTGGGCCTCCTTCAATCCATACCCAATGGAGAGAGGCCCTGGACCCACCTGTCTATGGATTTCATTGTGGAGTTACCCAACTCCCAAGGCAACACTGTTATTCTTAAGATGGTTGACCGGTTCTCAAAGATGTGTCATTGTATTCCACTTAAGAAGCTGTCCATTTCTAAGGAACTGGCTTCCGTTTTTGCTCGGGAGATCTTTCTCTTACATGGGCTACCCAAGGTGATTGTCTCAGACAGTGGTAGTCAGTTTGTGTCCCGGTTCTGGCGAGCCTTTTGTGCGCAGTTGGGAATTCAGCTTGCTTTCTCCTCTGCGTATCACCCACAGTCTAATGGGGCTGCAGAACGAGCCAATCAGTCCTTGGAGCAATTCCAACGTTGCTATATTTCTGACCATCATAACAACTGGTCAGACCTATTACCGTAAGCAGAGTTTACTCACAACAGTGCCTTGATTTCTGCTTCCCGATTGTCCCCGTTTATGGCAAATCATGGTTTCCAACCTTCCATGTTGCCTGACTCGTTTGTTCCGCAGAGTATTCCTGCGTTAGAGAAGCATCTCCGTGGTCTTCGTTCCACTTGGGCACAAGTCCAGGAGGCTTTGCTTCATGCTAATGATAGGTACAGACTCCATGCTGACTGCAGACGCCTGCCTGTGCCTTCCTACCAGGTTGGGGACAGCATCTGGCTGTCATCTCGCAACCTACGACTTCGTGTTCCCTCACTGAAGTTTGCACCTTGGTTTATTGAGCCTTTCTGTATTCTTCCCAGGATTAACCCAGTGGCTTACGCATTAGACCTTCCTTCTAATATGAATATTTCAAATGTATTTCATGTCTCCTTATTAAAACCTTTGGTCTGCAACCGCTTTACCACCTCGGTGCCATGTCCTCACCCTGTACAGGTTGAGAACCATGAGGAGTATGAAGTACAGTCGATTGTTGACTCTCGTAGGTTCCGTGGGCGCATACATTACCTGGTGCATTGGAAAGGGTATGGTCCGGAGGAACGCTCTTGGGTCTCATCTTTGGATGTACATGCCCCTGTTCTCCTCTGTGATTTCCATAGACGTTTTCCCCTTAAGCCTGGTGGTCCCCTGAGGGGGAGGGATCGTTGAGGAGGGGGTACTGTCAGGGCTAGGCTCAGCCCTTCCTCCTCTGAGCTGGCCACTCAGCTGTCGGCTAATTGCCAGCTCCCATCTCTCTCCAAAGTTACTCAGCTGTTGATGATCCTGCTCGTCAGTCCTGTCTACTTAAGCCATCCAGTCCAGAGGAGCTCTGCCTTCGCCTTGGTCACATCAAACTATTTCCTGCGTTCCTATTTAAAGACTGGCATTGTTGACATCCCTTCTGGCTCCGGATCCTGCTTGCTGTTCCACTACATTGATCCCTGACTTTTGGCTTGGTTGACTATCCGTTCCAGTTACTGAACTTTGGCTATGTTTTGACTACGTTTGTTCTTTTTACTTTTATTATTAAACAAGTGTGATTTAACTGTACTTCTGTCTCGGTCTGATTTCATGGTTTCTGACAAATGGGCAGCTTTACCATCTGAGAAGATAAAGAGCATCATCCACAAATACCACAAAAGACTTCAAGCTGTCATTGATGGCAAAGGGGGCAATACACGGTATTAGGAACTAGTTTCTGTTGCTATTATGATTAACCTAGAGTAAACACAGTTGATTGATAATAAATGGCTTCAGCCAAACACTAACCATGAGTAAAAGAAAAGTTTTTGTGTTATCATTCATATTCTCAGAAAAATGGCCAAGAAATCATAAACTCTGCCAGGGTATGTAAACTTATGAGCACAACTGTATTACAGTGCAGGCAGTATACAGTATCTAATACATTGCAGTTAGTGTACAGTATATAATACAGTGCAGTCAGTGTACAGTATATAATACGGTGGAGTCGGTGTACAGTATCTAATACAGTGCAGGCAGTATACAGTATATAATACAGTGCAGGCAGTGTACACAGTATATAATACAGTGTGTACAGTATATAATACACTTTAGGCGGTGTACAGTATATAATACGGTGCAGTCGGTGTACGGTATCTAATACAGTGCAGGTGGTGTACACTATATAATACAATGCAGGCGGTGTACACAGTATATAATACAGTGTGTATGGTATATAATACATTTCAGGTGGTGTACAGTATATAATACAGTGCAGTCGGTGTACAGTATCTAATACAGTGCAGGCGGTGTACAGTATATAATACAGTGTAGTGCGGTGTGAGAAACAAAAATCCCCATCATGTCCGGAAGGCCACCTAAGTGAGGCAGATGCTCACAGGCCACTAAAAGAGGGCAGGCAGCCTCTGTGTCTACAGTGAAAAGTGGTGGTCATGGACATGGTACATCTTCTGCAGGTGGGCCACACATGTCTTTTTTTCTGCTGCTGGCCATGTTATTGAGCCACAACATGCAGAAGAGTTGGTGGTGTTGATAACTAAGCCGTCCTCATCCTCCTCATCTTCTGTCACCCAGGCTCATACTAGTTTGTCTTCCAACAGAGCTGCCAAAGCAGCCTATTCCACCGACTCCTTGTCCACACTTACTCCTTCCGTAGCACCACCATCATGCACGCAGGAGTCACCAGAATTATTCAACCATAGTGTCGGTTACATGCTGCTGGAGGACATTTTCGACACATGTAAAGTAGATCACACCGTTGCTGTTTGCAATCTATGTCTGAAGCGGATCAAGCGTGGCCAGAACAGCACCAGCTTGGGCACTACATGCTTGACAAGACATATGATGACCTGCCATGCAGTCTATTGGCAACAGCACCTAAAAGGCCCACATCATAAAAAAGGCAGACTTCTCTTTGCTCCTCATCTGGGATCTCAACACTTACTTTACCTTCAGTCCTCTCAAAAACCTGCACTAAGAGGAATGAAGGTATAGCAATATGTGCCACAAGTACTTGCAGCCAATCTGCTAGCAGTACAACACCAGTTGATTTCAGCAAGCAAATTTCGCAACCCCAGTTGCTGAACCGCAAAAAAAAATACTGTCCTAGCATCCACGTGCTCAGCGTCTAAATGCTAGCTTGGCCAAACTGCTAGCACTCCAACTGCTGCCTTTTCAGCCGGTAGACTCTGCCCTTTTTCCTGAATTTGTGTAATGTGCTGTACCACAGTGAAAGGTTCCAAAAAGACATTTCTTTTCACATAAGGCCAATCCAGTTCTCTACCGTGATGTGGAAGGCAATGTGTTGGCCTCGTTGGACAGGCCGGTCAGCAGCAAGTTTCATATTACCACTAACTCATGGTCCAGCAGGCATGGTCAGGGACGTTACCTTTCCTTTACGGCACACTTGGTAACTCTGCTGGCAGCTGGGAAGCCAAAAAGCTGATGTTGATTCTGCTACATTTTTCTGCTCCACCCCCTCCTCTTTTTCTTCCTCTGGCCTCTTCGGCAGAATATTCCTCTGAACCAGCAGTGCTCCCTAAGCATTCAATGGGCTACTCAAGCAGTCAGGCTAAAAGATGCCATGCGGTGCTTCAATTGGTCTGTCTAGGGGACAGGAGCCACACTGGGGCAGAGATTCTGTCAGCTCTGCAGAGGCAGGCTCAGAGGTGGTTGACGCCACGGCAGCTTGAGCCAGGAATGGTTTGTATGCGACAATAGCACCAACCTTCTCTCTGCCCTCCGACAGGCACACTTGACCCATGTTCCCTGCTTGGCCCACGTCCTGAATTTGGTTGTGCAGCATTTCTTGACCAGGTACCCAGGCTTACAAGATCTGCTGAGGCAGGCCAGGAAAGTCTGTGGTAATTTCCGGTGGTCATACAATACCAGTGCTCGGCTGGCTGACATTCAGCGGGAATTCAACCTGCTGACCAACTGCCTCATTTGTGACATGCCCACCAGGTGGAACTCAACATTGGCAATGCTGCAGCAGCTGCACACACAGCAGAGGGCCATCAATGAGTACCTGTGTGAGTATGGCACCAGGACAGGCTCAGAGGAGCTTGGCTTCTTTTTGCCACACCAGTGGCTACTGATTAAGGATGCACGCACTGTCCTGTCACCATTTGAGAAGGCCACAAGGATGGTGAGCAGCGACAATACATGCATCAGTCACATTGTCCCTCTAGTCTTCCTGCTGGAGCACATCCTTCATGGAATCATGGACAGGGCACTTGAGGCAGAACAGTGGGAGGAAAAGGAGGACTTCCTTTCCTCTCAAGCCCCCCTTTATGCAGATAGCATTCCTGTGGGGCCACCAAACACACAGGAAGAAGAGGAGGAGGAGGATTGTGTCAGCATGGATGTAGAGAATAACACGCAGCAGTCTTAAAGGGATGGTTTTCAGTCCCCAGAAACCCAAGGAGTTGTATGTGGCTGAGAGGGAATAGTTCCTGTTACGTGTATATTAGCAGTGGTGTATGTGCCTCCCCCATTTTCAATGGTGATACTGAAAGAACTTGTGTCATTTATGTTGGACAAACCAGATATCCCATTGTTTTTGGTGGGAGTGTTCAATGGTTACTTAAACCCAATATGAGATAAACATCTACCGACCCCTCAGGGGATATATCCCAGAAGTATGGCTTTGTTTCAACTTATGGTGGAGATGGGCTGGTCTGATATTTGGCGTTTAAAAAACCCTGACACTAAGTTGTTCTGCTTTTCCAAAATGCATGGGAAGCTCTCACGCATAGATATGTGTTTAGGCTCGTCCCAGGCCATTCCTTTGATTTCAAGCTTTCAGTATGATCTGAGAGGAATCTCAGACCATTCTCCTCTAAAATGCTGGCTGTCTGCCAGGCCCCAAACTACTCTAATGCCCCGTACACACGGTCGGATTTTCCGATGGACATTGTCCGATCGGAGCGTGTTGTCGGAAATTCCGACCGTGTGTGGGCGCCATCGGACATTTTCCATCGGATTTTCCGACACACAAAGTTGGACAGCAGGAGATAAAATTTTCCGACAACAAAATCCAATCGCGTCAATTCCGACCGTGTGTGGCCTGTTCCGACGCACAAAGTGCCACGCATGCTCAGAAGAAATTCCGACACGGGACAGCTCGTTCTGGTAAACTTAGCGTTCGCAATGGATACAGCACTTCCGTCACGCTGCAATGTAAAAAATGGTTTAATACAGCGCACTCTCTTCTTCTTTATAATGTGACAAGAATTAAGTAGTTTTGCTGCTCATATTCACACACACTTCTCACAAAGTTTTATTTGTGTTTTTTTAGTGGGATTCCCTGAATATATTATAAAGTAGCGTTGAGGAAGGGCTTGCTCCCCCAAAACACGTCCCTTGATCCCCCCTGATGGCAGATAGCACATGTTGACATTCGTAAATTGGTGTGCATCTTCCAAATTTGGCTTTTCCAGGGGTGATTTCCCCCCATCTGAACGCTATATCAAACCCAGTTCCTAAATACTGATGTCTGATATAGCCTTCAGGTTTTACCTAATGTGAACTTTGTAAGTTCAAGTTTTTTGGCTTTCTTGTTGGTTTTACACATGCCTGTTTTATCTGAAATGGATATTTCGATTTTTGATAATGCCCCCCCCAAAAATTGTTGTACAACAAACATGTTGTTTTGTTTTAAAAACCTTTGGTAAATGCACATGTGATTGTGCAGGTATAAAAAAGTGCCTTACTCAAGAATGTGTGGATTATTGTCTCAACACTACAACACTTTTGGGGTGATGTAATAGCTGTTTTATGCAAAAATGGGGGTTATTTCCTAAGGGCAAATACACTTTGCACTACAAGTGCAGGTTCAGTGCAGTTGCAAGTGCACTTGTAGTGAAATGTGTTTTAGCATTTAGGAAGTACCAGCCAACACTATTCTTTATAAGGTTACCCAATCACGACATTTTCTGCACTCAACACATTTCTGTCAGGGTCAGCTCAAACAAACACAAGCAGTAAATGTCCACCAAGAATAGCTTTTGGTTGTTTTTTATTTGAAAGGTGTCACAGATTGTCTGGCATATTGATAGCCCCCCTACCCGCAAAGAACTCCAGGTATCATAACCGGACATCACGGGCACTCAGGGAGGGCAAGCCAGGACGGCCGCTTTCAAGCGCCGTCATTGTTGATGTATTTGGTATTCCGGCCTCAGGCCCAACTGAGCCAGCATAGTTGGCTGAATGTTTTCTTAAAAAATTATGGAGAACACAGCACGCCAGTATAATATGGTTCAGTTTATACTCCGCCATATGGATGGGTGTCAGAAATAGTCGGAACCAGCTGGCCAGGATTCCAAATGTGTTCTCCACCACTCTTCGGGCTCTGGCCAGCCGGTAATTAAAAACCCTCTTTTCCTGGGGTGAGGGTCCTCATCGGGAATGGCCGCATCAGGTGGTCCCCCAGCTCAAACGCTTCATCAGCAACGAACACAAATGGGAGACCTTCAACATTGTCCTCTGGAGGTGGCAAGTCCAAGCTGCCATTCTGGAGATGCCTGTAGAACTCCGTCTGGGCATTCATTCCACCATCGGACATCCGGCCATTCTTCCCCACGTCCACATACAAGAAGTCGTAATTAGCCGACACCACCGCCAACATCACTATACTATTAAACCCCTTGTAATTATAATAGTACGACCCCGAGTTGGGTGGTGGGACGATGTGGACGTGTTTCCCATCAATTGCCCCTCCGCAGTTAGGAAAGTCCCACCGCTGGGCAAAGTGGGAGGCCACAGTCTGCCATTCCTGTGGCGTGGAAGGAAACTGTTGAGGAAAAAACAATAAACATTACTATTTTTTCACAGAAACATGGCAAGCAGATTAGACACAAACATTATGGGTCAACCTCCAGATAGCATTTATTAAGGGGAATTTTACAACAACAAAGTATAAGGTACACCTATCATATTTCCCCCCCCCCCTCTCATGGGCCATTTCTAACATTATAGGGGGGGGGGACTCTTGGACAGGTAACCCTCTTCACTTCATTGAGAGATGAATGCCTAAATACAGGGTATTACTTGGAACAGCCCCTCCTTAGTTACACTATTGGCAGCCCACTGGACAGGTAAGAAGTGTCATAATACAAAGATATAAATACACACTGTACACATTTGAGCACATTTGGACATTCTGCTATTACCTATCAAGATCATAATAGGATACAAGAACTTTAAACAGTACCATTGGAAATTATACAGGTAGGCCCTTGCACTACATGCTTTGGGGAATTCATCCATAAATCTGACCAGTAAAGAGATGGGTATAGTGTGTATGGGTTTGGCAAAGTCAGCAGATAGATGATTGAGGATAGAGAATTGGGATCAGCTGACTTAGCAGTTGGGGGGGGAGGGTTAAAAAAAATTTGGGGACACCACAAAAAAAAGCCTCTGGCACTCTGCCTGAATTTAAATCAAAAATAACATTTCCAAACATTTTAGGGGGTGTTTGGGGTAAAGCACTACTATGGAGCTGATAAAATACATTGTTAAGTGACTACATGAGGTGAATATAGGGCAGGAGACACCATGCTGGAGAGGTTATTGAAGGGCAAATATGTATGAAGGACCTAAAATAATAATTACATAAAAATCCAGCATGCATGAGAACAAAGGGGACATTCACAGCATATTCCAATCATGGTAATTAGGGAATGAGGAAAGAAATACATTTAAGAAAAACAAGACCTAAGGCCTGAGTGGGACTTTAAATGAGGCAATACTAACATTTACCTCCATCCCCAATGCGTTTGAACAAAAAAAGAAAAAATAATTGGTGGGCCTTTATATGAAGCACATAACTAAGTCAGAGGAAAGAAATACAATATATTAGCAAACATTCAATACAATAAAATGTGATATTAAAGGATAAAAATCTTACCTTCATATACTCCTTCTGCAGGACCTGGATGATGGCAGAACAGGTCTCTGGGATAATGATCCCCAGAGCCTGGGGGGAGACGCCTGTCGAGAACTTCAAGTCCTGTAGACTTCTCCCTGTGGCCAAATACCGCAAGGTAGCGACCAACCTCTGCTCCGGAGTGATGGCTTGCCTCATGCAGGTATCCTGCCTGCTAATATAGGGGGTCAGTGAAGCCAACAGACGGTGAAACACGGGGTCCGTCATCCTGAGAAAGTTCCTGAAATCATCAGGATTATTCTCACGGATCTCACGGAGCAAAGGCATATGAGAGAACTGGTCACGCTGAAGCAACCAATTCTTGGTCCATGAACTCCTCCCCACCCTGTTCATGGACTGGACTTGTGTCAAGGTCAGGACCCCAACACCAAGCCCCCGCACAGCACGAACTCTACGAGGAGTACGCATACGAAACATGGCTAGAAAACGGTCGGCTGCTCAGAACAAAGTAACAGAACGCACTGAAGAACAGCAAGGCCTGTGAAGAGCGACCTGAAAAACAGCAACGAGCAGGCAAGATCACACAGAAAACTCTGATACGAACTGACTGCACGCACTGAAGAGCAGATACAAACCCACAAGCACAAACTGAACGTCAGAAAACGATCTGAAAGCCACGAGTCTGAAAAAGCGCGAATCGTCTCTCACCAAACTTTTACTAACACGAGATTTGCAAAAGGAGCCCAAAGGGTGCCGCGCTTGGTTCTGAACCGGCCTTTTCTAGTCTCGTCGTACGTGGTGTACGTCACCGCGTTGTTGGCGATCGGAAATTCCGACAACTTTGTGCGACCGTGTGTAGGCAAAACAAGTTTGAGCCAACATCCGTCGGAAAAAATCCTAGGATTTTGTTGTCGGAATGTCCGAACAAAGTCCGACCGTGTGTACGGGGCATAAGGCTGCATGGTGTCTAAATATGTTCTGGTTGAACTTGCTACAGGATCACAATACTATTGCACAGCGCGTGGCCAGCTTTTTTTCTGACAATGCCCTCTATGATGATGCTTTGGTCAAATTGGATGCATTTAAGTGTTTTTTGTGAGGGATATTTACATTCAACATCAGTGCTATTAAGTCTGATACTAAGCAACATGAGGAACAGTTGACCCAGCATGTCCAAAGGTTTGAACAGGAGTACATATAACACCCATCTGTTCCACGGCGGCGTAGATTTCTGTCCAAGACGCCTTAACTCATGTTATACAGTCTAAGACAAATAAAAAAGCAATTTTTCTGTAAGGATGCTTTTTACAAAGAGGGGGAACAGACTGGTTGTCTTCTGACTAAGACAGTAAATTTTCACCCGGCTGCTCCAGCCATGGGTGTGTTAAAATTGCCTAATGGCAGGCTTACTAACTCGCCTATCAGTGTTATGGCTGAACTAGTCCGCTACTATTCTGATCTTTACGCTTCCAAGGTGTCCTATACTGAGGAAGAATTATACGATTATCTTTGTGGCATCTCCTTGACACAGCTTACAGACTCCCAAAGATCCCAAATAGATGCTCAACTTACATTGGAAGAGCCACAGGAGGCGACCAGTTCATTTCCTGTCTTGAAGGCACCGGGTGATGACAGGCTGCCATTTGAGGTTTATCAACTGTATGCAACTCTAGGTCTTCGGCGGTTAATGAAGGTACTGTATTTAATGAGGCAAAAGACAGACAGCAACTGCCCATGTCTATGTCTAGGGCCTGTATTATACTTCTTCTAAAACCTGATAAGCCTGCTACTGAACCAAATTCATACAGACCAATATCAATCCTTCAATCTGATATCAAAATATTGGCTAAGGCACTGGTCCGAAGATAGATATTGGCTGTATGTTTGGGGTCGATGTCCTGCTGCAGAATAAATTTGGGGCCAATCACACACCTCCTTGACGGTATGCGTGATGGATAAGTATCTGCCTATATTTCTCAGCATTGAGGATCCACTGATCCTGACCAAATCTCAAACTCCATTTGCAGAAATGCAGCCCCAGACTTGCAAGGAACCTCCACCATGCTTCACTGTTACCTGCAGACACTCATTATTGAACTGATCTCCAGCCCTTCAATGAACAAACTGCCTCCTGCTACAGCCATATGTTTCAAATTTTTGACTCATCAGTCCATATCACCCGCTGCCATTTTTTTGCATAGGACATGGAAACAATGCCAAGTGACTTAACTATAGAAACAGACTACCTCTCCATTATTATGCATGTGGTTTGCCAAAGTAAATTACATCTGAAAGCATCTCACTGCCTCAATCTAATACAGAGGAGAAAAATTCAAAGACACATGGGGCTTGATTTACTAAAGGAAAATAGACTGTAGACCATGCACTTTGCAAAGTGCAGTTGTACTCTGCAAAAGTTGCTCCAGAGCTTAGTAAAAGAACAGAAGCTCTGCTGACTTTCATAATTCAATCATGTGCAAGCATTAATGTTGTTTTTTTTTTTTTATTTCCCTTGCATGTGACTGGTTATTCTATGCAAAATGAGGGTTTACCACATTTACTCAGCTCTGGAGCATCTGCACTTTGCCTTTAGTAAATCAACCCCATGGCATCCATGAACCACTTTTTATTATTCATCTGTATACCATGATACACTGACATCTCCTGTCCCCGATTAGCCCCCAAGTTCGGTCTGGATGATTCCCAAGGATACATAAATGGGAATAGAGCTGACTTATATTTAAAAGATATTGCTTACAGGAAGGCTGGAATCTTCCCCAAACCTCTACATGCTTCTTTTTTTATTTTAATCACCCTTCCCAGTTCCTCTTCCCTTCCCAGGTCACTCTGTTACAGTACTGAGAGATTCCATTTACATCCCCTTTAAAGTGGTTGTAAACTTAAATCTTTTACTTGTACCTATCGGTAAGCATATAATAAGGCTTACCGATAGATACTGTAAATATCTCCTAAACGGGCACCGTTTAGGAGATATTTACTATATATGCAGTCGATGACGTCATCTGCGCATGTGCTCTGAAGGAACGGCCACCCAGGCCGTTCCTTTACAATTTTGTGCCCTAAACAGTGGCTCTCCCACACATGTGTGGGAGTGACATCATCGTGGCTTTGGTCAGTTACACAGCCGGAGTCCATGGACCCAGAAGAAAAATGAGTGAAGATAGAAGCGGCCTCCAGCGATGACATCTCGGCGCTGGAATGCTTGATTTTCAGGTATGTTTCACATAACGTGCTGGTAGGCGATGCATACCAGCACATTATGCCTTTACCTTGCAGGTCTGAAAAATAAAAAGGACACCGAGGTGTTTACAACCGCTTTAAGATGTGTTACTTTTCACCATTTCAAAAAATAAATATATCAACCTGATGTCACAGGTACAGACAGGTTCTTACCTCGTATGACACTAAACATGCCTGTTATTTATGGGAAAGACTTGTGTAATTATGACAACAGTGATTCAGCAAGATAGAAACACCAGAACTAAACTTTATGAAACATTCAGTACAAATGTATTTCCTGTCTTTGGTCTATCAACAAGTACTGCATTAATACTTCTCAGCGGTGTCTGAGACATTTCTTTACCTGCCTATGACTGTAACTGAGTTTCTGTTCTAAATAAATAAATAATTAAAAAAACACATGCAGCACAGTTCTTGTATATTGTGTAATGTCCAGACAGGTTATAACCATATCACTCCCTACAGCCAGCGCTGTATCCTGGCCTAGGCCGACAAGGCCCAGGCCTAGGGCGGCACTTTATGGGGAGGCGGCAAAAAGCCCACCCCTGAGTCCCAGCTTCACACAGGGCCACCATCAGGGGGTACAGCCCATACTGTTGTAGGGGGCTCGGGTCCTAACTGGGGCCGCACCAACTATTAGGGCACTCGGGCTGAATTCTGGAGCCCAGTGCCACAATAAGTTCTGGCACTGAGCTCCAGGAACTGGCCTGACAGGGGCGTGCTAGGATGGCCACCTGGGACATCTGTGGCCCGGGGTCCCACACACAGCAATCTCCTTTCTGTGGCAGCTAACACCTCTCTCCCCACTGAGAGGTGTGCACAGCTCACTGAGGATCCCCCTCCTCAGCTCCAATGTTCTTGTGTACACAGCCATGAGGAGGAGGAGACACGGAGGAGGGACATGAGTGAACTGCAAGAGCCGGTCTGCTGTTCTGAGGTCTGTGCATTGTTTACAGTGGAGGGGGACACAGTAACTGGGAAGGGGTGGCATCCCACAAATATGACAGGGCGGGTCTTAAACAAGAAGGGGTTTGGCCTTGAGAGGAAGGGGGTGGGTCATATTTAAATTAGGGGGTGCACGAGTTTAGTCAGGCCTAGGACAGCACAAAACCTAAATACACCACTGCCTACAGCTATAGCTGATTTATTCTAAAACTGACAAGAATGCCTATATACCTTTGCTAATAGGTGTTTCCGTTGTTCCCATCTCAAAAAGTTGTGAGGTATGATCTATTATTTACACCTGTCTGTGGGTCAATTGTTGCTGGGAATGATCTACTGTTGAGGGAAGGGTCTATTGTCGCTGGCTGCTGGAGGATCTATTAATTCTGGCTGCCGGGGATCTACTGTTGCTGGGGGATCTATCATTGAGGGACGGGGTCTATTGCTACTGGGAGGGATCTTATGTTGCTGGTGGTCAATTGTTGCTGGGAACGATCTACTGTTGAGGATAAATCTGTTGTTGCTAGTTGTTGGAGGGTCTATTATTGCTCTCTGCTGGGGGATCCAGAGGTGGTACTGGGAGGTGGGTATGGGGTGGCAACAAGGGACGCTGCTTGGAGGTGGGTAGGGGGAGAAATAAGGAGTGACTTTGGAGAGCGGAGTTCCTGTACTTATTCTCAGAGAAAAAAAAGCCCTGCATACAGTACACTGTATATAAGTTTATTTATGAATTTATTTGCTAGATATAAGATCTGACAAAACAAATAACAGAGTACAGCCAAAAATATTCAAAAGGCACTTAAACAGAAAAAGATAAAGTATATATGAACCCTCAACATAATAAATACTATTTTTTATTTAAGAGAACAGGATACTTTCTCACACAAGTACATGGTACAGCAGGCACATATGAAATGTTGGGGTAACAAATGCTCTAACATAATACATACCCTTTTTTTCTTTTCTTTGTGATGGTATATTGGGGGTTATTTACGAAAGGCAAATCCACTTTGCACTGCAAGTGCACTTGGAAGTGCAGTCGCTCTAAATCCAAGGGGTATATCTGAAATGAATGGAAGCTCTGCTGATTTTATCATCCATTCATGTGCAAGCTAAAATGCTGTTTTTTATTTTCCTAATTCTCCTTTAGTAAATAACCCCTTATATCTTTTTCTGTTTAAGGTCCTTTTTTAATACTTTTGGCTGTACTCTGATGTTATTTGTATGTCAGATTATATATCTATCTAAGAAAGTCATAAATAAACTTACCGTATTTATTGGCGTATAACACGCGCCCCAAGTTTAGGAGGAAATTTTAAGGAAAAAAACTTTTAGGAGTAAAGTTTAAGGAAGAAAAACTTACATTAAAATGCCCATCAATGCAGAGTTATCGGTGTCCATCTGCAGCCTTGTCAGTGTCAGTGCAGCCTTGCTCCAGTGTCTATTGCAGCCTTGTCAGTGCAGCTTTGCCCCAGTGCAGAATTGTCAGTGCAGCCTTGCCCCAGTGTCCATTGCAGCCTTGTCAGTGCAGCTTTGCCCCAGTGCAGCAATGTCAGTTAGGGTGACCACATTTCCAAACTGCCATTCAGGGACAATTTTGCCAAGGACTGGGGAGGGGAGCTTTGTGTTGAATGTAGTCTCCGGGTTGACGGGATTTCGGCGGCGAGTGATTTGTCGGGTGAATGGCTGCTTTTAGCACTTATATCATCCCAACACCATGCTTGAAATGTATTTTTATATATATATATGTATAGATCCCCCTCCCTCAGTACGGACCCCTCTCTCCACTAAGTACGTACCCCCCTCTCCATTAAGTACAGACCCCCCTCACAGTACTGACCCCCTCCCCTTCCACTTGTGCTAGTAGAGAGGTGGAGGTCAGAAATGTGCTGGGGGGGGGCGCTTTTTACTTTTTTCATGATCACTGTCCCTGTCCCCCTCCTCAGTCCATCTATATACATATAATAATATAAGCTTAACAACAGACCTCAGATCAGAGAACAGCACAGGGGGGTCTGAAGAAGAGCACAGGTGGGATCAGAGGACAGCAGGGGGTTCGAGAAGGGGGGGTGGGAGAGAGCAGAGAAGTTGCTGGGGAAGATCACAGAGGGGCCAGGAGAGCGTTGAGGGACCTGTGGGCAGCAGAAGTAAACTGTATAGGAGGGGCGGCATATATAGGAACTGATGCCCTCCATGTTCTTCTTGCAGCTACTGAATGCCCGCTTTTCCTCCTTTACCACCTGCAGGCATTCAGTGGCTGCGAGAACATGGAGGGCATCAGTTCTCCTATATGTTGCCCCTCCTATGCAGGTTTAGAGGGAAGCTGCATGGGCCCCCTGGAGTATGAGGCTGGGTTGCAATGGTGACCCCTGTAGTTACACCGTTGCAGTGGAGTAAAAAAAAATTCTGGCAGGTTGAAGGAGCAAAGAATGGAATGCTGGCAAGATTCTGAGGCTGTGATAGTTGCAGATGAGAGATGGGCCACTGCTGAGAGGATTGCTTAGCATACAGAGGACTAGTAGGTGAAAAAGTGGCAGAACATGAAAGGCTGAGGATAAGACCCCTTTCACACTGCCAACGCCCGGGCGTCAGCGGTAAAGCAGCGCTACTTTTAGCACCGCTTTACCGTAGTTTTAGCAGCACTATTCGGTCACTAGCGGGGCTGTTTTAACCCCCGCTAGCGGCCAAAAAGGGGTTAGATCTGCCTGCAAAACGCCGCCAGAGCAGCGTTTTGCTGCCAGTATCACAGCGCTGCCCCATTGATTTCAATGGGGAGCAGTGGTGGAGAAGCGGTGAGTTCACCACTCCAAAGAAGCTGCTGGCAGGACTTCTTCTGACGCCCTGCCAGTGCACCGCTCCAGTGTGAAAGCCCTCGGCTTTCACACTGGAATGAATGTAGCAGCTGTTTTGAGGCGTTTTGCAGGCGCTATTTTAACGCTATAGCGCTTGCAAAAAGCTCCAGTGTGAAAGGGGTCTGAAGGAGGGGGGGGGGGGCTGCTGCAGGTGAAGTGAGAGCCACACAAGTAGTGGGAGAGAAGAGACAGTGAGCAGCTGGACAGAAGGGCCTGGTGTGAGGAGTTATTATGTGTGCAGTGATGAGGGAAACATCTTCAGCTCTGAGGGGTTCATGCTGGGACCTGTAGTTCTTCACTTTTGGCGGGCGGGGGGGGTCACATCCCCCAAAAGTGAAGGATTTCAAGTCCCAGCATGAACCCTGCCCTAATATCTAAGGATGTGTCCTTCTTCCATCCAGGGTTTAATGTCATCTGTCTGTGTCCTCTCCTGCCGACCCTCATCTGCTGACCCTTATCTGCCTGCCTTCCTCTCTGCATAGTGCACTGAGAGGCTTACTCACTCCAGGCTGACACACTGTTTCTATGAAGTGCTGACAGTTCAGCACAGAACTCTGGCTGCTGGGGGAGAGCTGACAGGATTTTAGCCCCGATGGATCTGTCATGTTGGTGAGTGTTTAGCAGTTTACTTGCCTTTCTACCATCTCTCCTTTCATTTGTGCACTACAGTCTTAGAAGTTTCTTCTGCATGCCGCTGCCTGGCTGGACTCGAACATGCAGGGAGGAGGTGGGTGGAGCTAAACAATAGGCGCGGAGGAGGAAGTTAAATCTCCTCCGCTGTGATTGGTCTCTGCCTCTCTCCTGCTCATGACGTCACTGGTTGCTACACGCCAAGCGGACGGCAGGTAGCAACCAGTTTGGGCACTGAGCCAGCGGCGGTGATGAATTAAGTAAAAAGGGTCTCTGCCAGCAAGGGGTCCACCACAGGCTGAGACAGTGAGGGACAGAGACAATGCAAAGGCTATTTTAGGGGGCATTAGATCGACCCAGGGCCATTCCGGGACACTGTATTGTCCCGGAATGAGGGTGCCCGGGACCCGGGACAGACCTGCTAATTGCGGGATTGTCCTGGGCAATCCGAGACATGTGGGCACCCTAATGTCAGTGCAGCCATGTCAGTGCAGCCTTGCCCCAGTGCAGCTTTGCCCCAGTGCAGCTTTGCCCCAGTGCAGCCATGTCAGTGCAGCCATGTCAGTGCAGCTTTGCCCCAGTGCAGCCTTGCCCCAGTGCAGCTTTGCCCCAGTGCAGCCTTGTGTGATTGCCGCCGACATACACAGCCGTGTGTAAATTCAAATATGGCGCCGAGACTGCAGGGACTCGGCAGAGCCGAGATACACATACCCGAGAGTCCTCGGCTTTTTTTCTAATGTCAGTGCAGCCATGTCAGTGCAGCCTTGCCCCAGTGCAGCTTTGCCCCAGTGCAGCTTTGCCCCAGTGCAGCCATGTCAGTGCAGCCATGTCAGTGCAGCTTTGCCCCAGTGCAGCCTTGCCCCAGTGCAGCCTTGCCCCAGTGCAGCTTTGCCCCAGTGCAGCCTTGTGTGATTGCCGCCGACATACACAGCCGTGTGTAAATTCAAATATGGCGCCGAGACTGCAGGGACTCGGCAGAGCCGAGATACACATACCCGAGAGTCCTCGGCTTTTCTCGGCGCCGCTTACAGTCCCGCCCAGTCCCGCCCTATGATGGACATCACACAGGTCCAATGGCGGGAATGGGTGGGACTGTAAGCGGCACCGAGAAAAGCCGAGGACTCTCGGGTATGTGTATCTCAGCTCCGCCGAGTCCCTGCAGTCTCAGCGCCATATTTGAATTTACACACGGCTGTGTATGGCGGCGGCGATCGCGGCAATCGCCGCGATCGCTCCGATCACACAAAATTGGCGGGGATCGGCCTATAACACGCACCCACGATTTTCCCCTGATTTTCAGGGGAAAAAAGTGCGTGTTATATGCCGATAAATACGGTATATACAGTATATGTACTGCAAACATTTCTTTGTCAGTTTTACAATAAATCAGCTATAGCCGTAGGGGGTGATATGGTTATAACCTGTCTAGAAATTACACAATGTGGGGTTATTTACTAAAGGAAAATCCACTTTGCACTGAAAGTGCTCGTGGAAGTAAAGTCACTGTAGATCTGAGGGGAACATGCATGGAAAATAAAATACAGCATTTTAGCTTGTACATGATTGGATGATAAAATCAGCAGAGCTTCCACTCATTTCAGATCTACCCCTTAGATTTAGAGCGACTGCACTTCCAAGTGCACTTTCAGTGCACTTTCAAGTGCACTTGCAGTGCAAAGTGGATTTGCCTTTTGTAAATAACCCCCATAGTATATATTTGAACAACTTAAAGTACTTGTAAACTATCACCTTGTAAAACCACCCACTCAGTTTTAAATAGAAATGAAAGGTAAAACATTTGTGTATAGATTTAAAAAAAATATATAAATACTTTTTTTTTCCTTTTTTTTATAAGTGATCACATTCCCTCTTTTCTCAGCTGCATAAGAGCTGGGTAGAGGAAAAGCAGCAGGACACTGAGCTTCCCAGTGAAAGGCTGTGCGGAGGGAGGCGTGTCAGGACAAGTATTATTGGAGGAGAGCAGGCTGAGTTCCCAGCTAGAGAATGGACCACGGTGTGCTCTCTGCTTAGTGTGGTCAGTTTTTAATAGGGAAGCAGAGAGACTGGCAGGGACACCAGGAATTTCACACAAATTAAGTAATACAAAGAGAACAGGATACTTTCTCATACAAGTTCAGGGTACAGCAGGCACATATCAGGAATATGAAATGTTGAGGTAACAAATGCTTTAACATAATGAGTACTCTTTGTCACATATTGTGTAATTTCCAGACAGGTTATAACCATATAACTCCCTACAGCTATAGCTGAATTATTGTAAAACATGCAAGAAAGAAATGTTTGCTATACATATACCGTATATAAGTTTATTTATGAATTTATTTAATAGATATAAGATCTGACAAACCAATAACACTGGAGGACAGCCAAATGTATTCAAAAGGCACTTAGGCTTGGCTCACACTAATGCGAATTGGATGCGGGTTTCCCTGCATCCGATTTGCATGACAGGAGACTGTGACCTTCTCTCAATGGAGCTGGTTCACACACCTCTGGGGTGGCCCCAGTCCACATTGCAGAAGGGTCCTGTGCATCTTCTGGTCTGTTTCAGGTTCAAATTCAGACAAAAATTCAGACCTGATTTGCACCTAAAACGGTGAACAAACACGCACTGGACCCTCTGCTGTAGGCCGCGGCCGCAGCTAGTGTTAACCCAGCTTTACACAGAAAAAGATAAAGTATAACTGAACCCTTAACATGATAAATACTCCTTTTTTTCTTTTTTATAAGTGATCACATAATCTCTGTTCTCAGGTGCATAAGGGGTTTGGAGAACTAGGGGTGGAAAAAGCAGTACACTGATCTTCCCAGTGATTGTCTGTGCAGCACAAGTCTTGGTCATTGAAGAAGAGCAAGCTGTTCTCCCAGCACAGTCATAAAACTGACCATGACTAACCATGCTAGTAAGAATGTGCTTCTATGCCTAGTGTGGTCAGTCTGAAATATGAAAGGAGGGGGACTGGCGGGAACAAAAGGTATTTCACACAAAGGCAGCAATACAAAGAGAACGGGATCATTTTTAACTAAAGTACATGATACAAGAAGCACATTTCAGGATTTTGAAATGTTGGAGTAACATTCTTTAATGCTGCAAGCAATATAACACCTTTTTTACTTGAGCTATTGCTGCATTGTATCTGTTTGCTGTAAAACAATTGCACCAGTAAAGATATACTGTAGCCTATAAAAGGCATAAAGGAATGAGTAGGAAAGGAACATTATACTGCAAGAGTCAATGATATTTTATGTAGAAGAAAGTGGAAAAATAGTGCTGGACCTGTAAGTTTATCACTTTAAAATTGCTTTTTGTAAGTGTAAATGATCTGGTTCTGGGGTAGGCGGCTTCTACACCCCAGATGATCTCCACAGTCTCTTTGGCTTGTAGTGTAATGTAACAACAACTGAAACTGAAGTGCCACACCACTGCTAGGAGGTCAAAATACAACTTTATTCTAATAAAAGTCAGGGGGACAACCAAAAAAAATCATATTTTATATAGCAGTAGTCAAAATAATTGCAGAATTATGCTTGTTATGAACTTATGAACTACACAAGAAGTGATTGGCTCTTGGAGGGAATCAGCAGGTGGAAGGCATTCCGGTGATTCTCATCCCACCAAACTGGCCTTGGGGGGCATGGTAATTGGACCTTATCAAACTCCTGGCAGACTCTCCAAAGGCCCTCCAAGATGTTCTTGGCCTGCTTACCACCCTGCTACTCTGTTACTGGCTTTCAGGAAATCCATGCCAGAAGAGCTGTGCAAGCTTTTGCACGATTGTGGCTGCCAGTGCGCGAGCGCACGCATGTACACGGCACGATTCCCGGCGCCAGGCGGGCTATTTAAACCCAGCTTGTACACAGAACAATGCTGTATGATCTACAGCGTTCCCTGTGATATCCCTGTATCCTGCATCTATTCCTGTGTTTGATCCAGCTTGCCTCTGACTACTTCTGCCTTCCGCCTGCAACTGACCCCGGCATCTCCGACTCTGCACATGCTTGCTCCTCTGGTTAATCTGTTGCCCGCCTGTTACCAACCCAGCTTTTACCTTAACCCTACTCCTGCCTCTGCATCTGTTCCAGCGTTACCCGCCTGTGTATGACCCGGCTTGCCTGTACTCTCCTGTGTTCCAGCCCTCTGGGAACATCCTCTCTTCCTGCTGTTCTCTGCACTCCTGTGTGTAGTAATCGGATACTAGCCTGCTCCAGTCTTCAGTCAGTCTGCTGTTCCAAGCTCCTCATCTCACTGACAAGCCTCCACAATATCATCTGGAAGTCCGAACCAGCTTCCCTGCTAGTGATCCTGCCAGGCACCCGTGCTACTCTATACTCCTGCGTCCCTGTCTGCTCTATCAGGGGCCTTGAGTGAGAGGTGTAAGGGAGGTCTTTCTCTGCATATCGGGCTCATCTACTAGGTACATTACACTGGCATTAATGGCCTGGCTGTTGAAGCCCAGGTCCTTTGGGGCAGGGGCTATCAAATTCAATCATCCCTATGCTCATGAAAGCTAGGAAATTTCACTTAGAAAGCCTTTTTTTTCTTGATCTGAGACAAGAATCTTCTATCCTAGGGATGAGGAATGCATCCTGCCTTTCTCTAATCTGGTCTGGATCAGCACTTGGCCTTAAGTACCATCAAGGGTCAAATCTTGGCCTTAGCAGTTCTTTTCCAAATGCTGCCTGCCTTGGTCTTGTCACTCAGATTGTTCCTCCTATACATACAGTGTCCAAGGATCTCGGCCTGGTTTGGTCAGCTCTTCAAAGACCTTTATTCCCTTTGTTTATCCTAACCTAAAAGGTTTCTATCACTTTCTGTGTAGGCAGAGTGGTTTCATACACCAAACTAGGAGCGCTTGACCAGATTGAGAGTTAGTAAGAACCAGAGCCCAAATTTAGAAAAAGTAGAAACAGTCACAGTTTATTACAAAAAAGTGTGAATGCAGCATAAAAAAGGGGCACGCCCCCCCAAAAATATATAGTCCCTGGTCTCTATACTACCGAATGTTCTCACCACTAATTCTTTTCCCCTGGAGGTTTCCAGCAGCAATTGAACAATTCCTTCCTCTCCAGTTAGTGCCCACACCAGTAGAGTCCTTCTGGGGTACTCTACCAGCTTCCTGATGTCACTTCTGGTTCTTAAGAGAGTCTTTTCTGGTCCATGGCCACGGCATCTCTGGACCCTGGCGGCTGCCAGATATCCCGCATTCTTCCATCTTCCTGGGGGGGTCGCTTGGCTTCCCATTTCATCTAATACAGTCACTGGGATCTGAGTCATCCATCTTTGCCAGGATTCTCCACTAGTTGTTCCAACTGTTAGGCTTGGGATCCTTGTGCAGTTGTACCCTCTGCCACTGCTACCTGCTTGCCTGGAGCCTTTAATATACAGTATAAGCTGCTGCATTTACACTTTTTTGTTACAAACTGCGGCTGTTTCTACGTTTTCTAAGTTTGAGCTCTGGTTCTTACTCTCAGTCTGGTCAAGCGCTCCTAATTTGGTGTTTGTTACCATTTGTCATAATGAAAGCATACCTGTTCACCATTGGTAATGTAGCATACTGTAGATGCCTATTCACATTCCAAGTCCAAAAATGTTTTTAAGAGATGTTATGGGTAAATGATTTGGCCTGATTACTTACTGATATGGTTAGGTTTTTTTAATAAAGGTACACATGTCCTTTAATAATGCCATGTATTATACTGTATGTATTTCTAGAAATTATATTAACAATTTTTAATATTGCAATAATATCTTGCAAATATCAGTGGGTAGGGTATATGCAGTCATACATTCTGAAGTATTCTGGTCAGAAGAGCTGATAAATTCTGGTAAGCTTTTAACTGATTAACTTTTAACTAATTCATTTGTGGGCCTCAAAAATCTTTCAAAATTAGTCTATAGAACAAACTTTAACCACATCTAGTCTTAGTAGGGCGTCCGAAGACGTCCTCCCAGAACCCCGTCCCCTGTGTGCCTCCTGCAGCATGCTTTGGCCACAGCTGATCACAAATTGGGGTAAAAGGCCAATCACAGCAGCCCTTTACCATGTTATCAGCTGTGTCCAATCACAGCTGATTACTTGTAAACAGAGTTGCCATTTATCAGCAGTCTTTTCCTCCCACGCTGTGTCTGTGGGAGAAAATGAGAGCCATTAATCGGCAAGCCTGTTAGCACATCATTTACAGTGATAATCAGGGCACTGACCATCGGTGCCCTGAATACCAGTGCAGCCTAGGGTGCCTACGTGTCCTGGATTGCCTGGGACTGTCCCGTAATTTACATCTGTGTCCCCGGTCAACTTCATTCTGGGACAATACAGTGTCCCGGAATGAAACTGACACTGGGAACAGTCATGAATTCAGGGGACAGGGGCTGACTGAGCTGCCAAAGCGCTGGCTCCGGCTCCGCCTCCACCTCCACCTCCACCTGACTTTAATCCTACCCACTAGTTGTGAGCAACCAGTGAGGTCACAGCTGCGACTCCCTCCCTGCCCAGCGATGAAAGCGGAGGAGAATTTCACTTCCTCTTCCTCCTACGCACTAGTGCTCCTGGGGCACAACACAGCTGAGCTCTCCTTGTCATGCCATGGTCATAGAGAGGGACAGTCCCACTGGTCCATTGGTGGCGGGGTGCAGGGCAGTGAAGACAAAGCCGGCGCCCACAGCAGCAGCAGGAGACTGGCTAGAAGGAACAGCCCAGGAGGGAGTGGGAGAAGACCTCACCGCAACCCTGACCTGAGCAGCAGTGAGCACAGCATCCCCGGCATCTCCCAGAGCATGTACACCTTCTCCAACATCTGCTCCCAGCTGTGACTGTCATCAAGAAGAAAGATAGCCTGACCAGGGGCCCAGAGGACGAGGATGGGCAGGGGGTAGGTGCATTACACATACCAACCCACAGACAGGGGCTGAGACAGGGGGGCACAGGAGGAACTGCACGCAGGGATAGGGGGTCACTTTCACACACCCCCTCTCTCTCTCCCACCCCCTCTCCCTCTCCCACCCCCTCTCTCTCTCTCCCACCCCCTCTCTCTCCCTCCCCCCTCTCTCTCACCCACCCCTCTCTCTCTCTCTCCCACCCCCTCTCTTTCTCCCATCCCCTCTCTTTCCCACCCCCCTCTCTCTCTCCCACCCCCCTCTCTCCCACCCCCCCTCTCTCCCACCCCCTCTTTCTCCAGCCCCCCTCTCTCTCCCATCCCCTCTCTCTCCCATCCCCCCTCTCTCCCATCCCTCTCCCCCTCCCTCACCTGCAGCTGCAATGGGCTAACACACATGAAACAAATGTTTAAATAGGTAAGGGGAGGGGCCACCCAGCGACGTCACAAGGTGGCACCGTCCCACTTGTGACGTCATTGACCGGTGCATGCTGGGGGGTGTCCCTGAACGGCAGTTTGCAAATGTGATAACCCTAGTGCAGCCCCATCATTGCCAATCAGTGGCCATCAGTGCCGCCCTATCAGTGCTCATTAGTGCTGCCTATCAGTGCCTCCTCATCTGTGCCCATCAGTGCCGTCTATCAGTGCCGCCTTACTTACTTATTTGCAAAATGTTATAACAGAAACTAAGAAAAACAGTGGTGATTAAAGTCACCAAAAGAAAGCTCTATCTGTCTCAAAAAAATGATAAAAATATCATATGTATGCATGACCATGCAATTGTCATTCAAAGTGCGACAGCACTGAATGCTGAAAATTGGCCTGGAAAAGAAGGGGGTGAAAGTGTCTGCTAATGAAATGGTTATAACCATGAAGAAAAAAGAAAATGTGGACTACAATTGGCCATACACAGATTCTACTAAAATCTATAATCAGAAGCAAAATCAAAACTGTCCCTATGAAGATTTGTTTATTGTACATAAGCAAGTTTACAACACTATTGTTAAATCAATATCCCATTAATATCCTAAACCTGACCTGTGTTTATATATCACAGAGAAGCTGTAAATTCTCTAACTTCCAAAAGCAATTAGAAAAATTCTCATGTAAATATCACATAATATATATTGTTCTCAAAACAGTGTGAGCAATATTCAGAACCTATACATCTATAAACATGTAGCACTACCCCCACAGGGGCTGCTGGTGACTGTCTCCCCTATTCCTGCACAGCCAGGCAACAGGCATTTTCTACTAGCACTCAAACACAAGAAGTAAGTCCCTTGGCTTTGTTTTTGTTGTTTTATTAGGGGTAACAACTTGGATGGGGTAGAAGAGTTTATGGGATGTCCAGCTTGACAAAAACAACAGATGGGGGACAGATTCCTTCCTGTGTACACACGCAATCCTTTGAGGAACGATAGCAAAAAGTTCTTTACAATCTAGGAGTTTTAGGTCCCCTTTGGAAAATAGCACAAATGTTAAAAGCTGCATGCAAGAGTATCTCTTCTCCTCTGTGCACTGAAGGTAATAAAGGGTTAAGCACAATGCTGTTCTTTAAAAAGCTTGCTACATATGTCAGTCTCTCTCCTATAAATCCCTGGGTGTGCTGACATATTTACTCTGTTCTCCCACTGCTCTCAGGCAAGGATCCTGTTCAAACCGTGATGCTGAATGGATCTTCCTAAGCCAGCTAGAGCCCAGGCTGGAGGTAAAGCCCCCCAAGACTTAGGGTATCTCTCCTATGCCACCGGCAGCCTCCTTAGCACTCCTTCTTCCACTCTCCCCTGCTGGCATGGCTCCTTCATATTTAAGGGCTGACTCAGCCACCCTTGGCCAAGTTTCCTCAAGTATGCAGATCAATCCTCCTGGCCACCGCCCACTAGCTTCTAGACGTTTCTCCAAATGTCCAGATCCAGGGAGAGGTACGAGAGGCCTGCATCTGTAAGTCACCCAGCCTGACCTGCAGTAAACCCTGACCCAATCCTGCATGACTTGCAGCGTCTCAAGATAGAGGTTGCATTTATACAGGAGACACATTTTAGAGATAAAGTACCTATTTTAAAAAGTCGGCCATATCCAATAGTTTATCATTCTACAAATTAAATGGCGAAGTCAAGGGGAGTGTCTATTATCCTTTCGAGTAGAGTACCATGATCTTTTGTAGATGCAGTTAGAGATCCTGGAGGGCGCTTCCTGTTTGTTAAGGGCAGGGTGGGCGAAGGGGGTTACATTGGCCACAGTGTATGCTCCCAATGTACATCAAGGGACTTTTTTGGATAAAACCCTTAAACGGTTAACTGAATTCTCAGAAGGTCAGTTGATCTTAGGAGGAGACTGGAACATGTCATTAAACCCAATGGAAGATACTTCCACTGGACTGTCATCTACCTCTTTTAGTAAACGGAATGGTATTGCCCAAATCCTGCATAGGAACCAATTGATTGATATATGGCGTATACTCCATCCTACAGAAAAAGATTATACTTTTTACTCCCTTCCGCATAAATCTTACTCCCGTATAGATATCTTCTTCGTTCCACATGCCCAACTTCATTCAGTACGAACCGCTACAATAGGCTCTATTACTTGGTCAGACCATGCACCTATATTTTTGACATATGACCTAGACAAATCCCAGAGGAATAGATCGACTCAATGGAGATTGAATGAGAGTCTCCTACAGGACAAAGATGTCCGGGAAGACGTAATCAAAGAGTTAGAATTTTACTTTAGCGTCAACGATACCCCAGATTGTGATCCCGGAATTGTCTGGGCAGCACATAAGGCGGTTATTAGAGGGGTGTTGATCAAACATGGAGCTAGGATTAAACGGAAACGGGTAGAACAGCTTAAATTACTTTTGGAGGAGTTGACTTCTTTAGAGCAGCGGCATAAACAAGCTCAATCTCCATCATTAGAGACAGATCTTCTGGCCAAACGGGCACAAATTTCGGACCTTCTTCAATATAAAGCGAAGGCAGCACTACAAATTTGTAAGAAGTTCTCATACGAGTCTGGGGACAAGTGTGGAAAATTTTTAGCTAGGTCTTTACGTGAGCAGAAATTAAGGAATTATATTCCACACTTGGTTACATCTAATAAGCTTAGGGTTACGAAACCATATGATATAGCGCAAGAATTTCAAAAATTTTATAGTTCCTTATATAATTTGCAGACGCAACCCCCCACTCAAGCCCAGATAGATCGGTATCTTTCGCGGTCATTAATGTCCCAACTGTCGAATGAGGATAGAAATAACCTTGAAAGTCCCATAACTATGGAAGAACTTCAAGAAGCTGTAAAGACCACTAAAACAGGTAAAGCACCAGGCCCCGATGGCTTGACGGCACAATATTATAAGATTCTGCTCCCCTCTCTAGCCCAATAAATGATTAAATTACCTAACGCTCTTGGGAAAGACCCAGCTTCCTGTGGAAGCTATAGACCAATTTCTTTGCTTAATTTAGATCTCAAAATCTTTACCAAAATTTTAGCAAATAGGATCCAACAGTATGTTCCAAACCTGATACACCTGGATCAAGTGGGATTTGTTCCCACACGTGAGGCAAGAGACAATACTACGAAGGTCCTGAATCTTCTACAGGTAGTGAATAAAACACAGACACAATGTGTGTTTTTAAATACAGATGCGGAAAAGGCCTTTGATAGGGTGAACTGGAGGTATATGCTGACAGTTTTGCGATATGGAGGTTTTGGGAATAAAATGTTGCAGTGGATCACCTCCATTTACTCTTGCCCGGCGGCTCGAGTTCGGGCTAACGGGGTTTTATCAGAAACTTTTTCAATCTTTAATGGGACACGCCAGGGATGCCCCCTGTCACCACTCCTGTTCGCCCTGTCATTGGAACCGTTTCTTTGCACAATACGTCTGAACCAAGATATTACAGGAATACAAATAGGGGAGTCCCAATGTAAAATTTCAGCGTATGCAGACGATATGCTATTCTCTCTCACGAACCCTTTGATCACAATTCCAAATTTAATGAGAGAATTTGAGAAATATAGTCTAATTTCCAATCTCCGTATTAATGGGAAGCAGTCGGAAGCAATGGGGGTTAATTGTCCTCGAATATCAATTGAGCAATTCAAGCAAAATTTTAAGTTTAAATGGACAGATAAAGCGCTAACATATTTGGGCACGTTGATTCCACCCAATATAGGTAAGATCTTTGAGTCAAATTTCCCCCCATTGCTTAAAAAGGTTAAAAGTTTACTGGATAATTGGAAAACGGGCTTTCATTCATGGCTCGGACGCTGTAACATTATTAAAATGAGCATCCTCCCCAAATTTCTTTTCCTCGTACAGGCATTGCCGATACGTATACCATCTACATATTTTAAACAAACTCAGAGGTTAATCTTTGACTTTATTTGGGCACATAAACAACCTCGGTTGCAACGCAACCAATTAACACTTCCAAAAAGATGTGGGGGACTAGCGGTCCCAGATATACGAAAATATCATCAAGCTATACATCTGAGCAGAATAATTGATTGGAATAGACATAAAGATCTTAAACTTTGGGTACAGTTGGAATATGCTCAGTCGCCCGTTCCATTGGACGGAGCTCTATGGTGCTCTGCCCATCTTCCTGGAGTGCTCACCAAACATCCTTTAATAGGTACTACTATTAGGCTCTGTTCAGCTTTCTTACCTAGTATGGGCATAACACCCGAGGAATCCCCCCTATATCCGATACTGGGAAATCCCTGTTTTCCTCCTGGGATGGAAGATGGGGCATTTAAGCATTTATGGAATATGAGCCATGTACAGGTGTCTTGCTATATAAAAGCTGGGGCGTGGCAAACAGTCTCGGAGTTGATGGAACAGGCGGGTATATTTAGATTAAGATTCTGGAATGCTCTCCAAATCACCCACTTTCTTAGCACTCTTCCGGCTCCGGGACGGTTTACCAGGCCCCTTACTACTTTTGAAAAAATGTGCGCAGAGACTGGAGCAATATCTCATACTTTATCGGTCAATTATGAAATACTGATTACACTTAAGGGAAGTAATCTTTTAAAGTGTGTTCAGGAATGGGAACAGGAGCTGGGAAAACCTTTTAGCTTAACATAGTTACAACATATTCTTAAATTTACGCATGAATCATCGATCTGTGCGAAAGTTCAAGAGACTAATTTCAAAATTTTTACTCGGTGGTACAGAACGCCAGTGAAACTGAAGAGAATCTTTCCTGACTCCTCTGACCTGTGTTGGAGATGTCAGAAAGACAGGGGTACGATGTTACATATTTTCTGGAAGTGTCCTAAACTAGAGAAATTTTGGACAGAAATTAGACGTATTGTTCAAATGTTTATGGATAGTGAAACACCAGTAGACCCTGCTTTCTTTCTTCTCCATGTGTCTCATATATCAGAAAAGACCTACAAGAAATCGATTATTTGTCATCTTTTAGACGCTGCAAAAGCATGTATACCCCTGACTTGGAAAACATTGACGCCCCCGACAATAGGAATATGGTTGCGTAAAGTAAAAGAGATTAACAAACTAGAAGACCTGGTTCTTTCTGCGTGACACCAGCAGGAGCGTTACCTTAAGACTTGGTCACTTTGGAATGTGTTTATGGTTTCAAGGGAGGGAAGTACCCTCCTTGACATTAATCTGGGTAGTTAGAGAGAGTACTTAATTCAAGGTTCTTAACTCAATCCTTCTTTTGACACATGAGCACAATTGAGGTGCATTTCCATGGAGTAGCTTGACCTTTCCCCCCCTCCCACCCTTTTTTTTTTTTTTTGGTTGCTTTGTCGTTTTGCTGTTTTGGTATAAAATATTTTCTTTTGTATAAAATAGATTAAGACGAGTTCGAGACCACAGGATGGTTGGACAGGGGCTTCTTGGTTAAAAATATTTTGCTGATGAGTAGTGTCCGGGTAGAGAATTAATTTACAACATGATATGATTTTAATGTGATAATGGATGTAATATTTGCCTGTTCTACTGTATATGTATATGTATTCGAACTTGGCTTATGATGGAATAAATAAAATAATTGTAAAAAAAAAAAAAACCCTGACCCAATTTCAGACTCATAAACTTAACAATGAGTCAACAAAAATGTAATACTGTGTTTCCCCCCAAATAAACCTGGGTCTTATATTAATTTTGCCAACCAAAAACACAGTGGGGCTTATTATCGAGGTAGGGCTTGCCATGCAATGTGCTATCTCCTCTCACCCTCTCCCTCCCTGCCTGTCAGGAATCCCCAGTATGAACATAGTAAAAGTGCTTGTAAAATGCTGGAATGCTCTCTATTACAGGATTGTATAATGTGGAGGATGTGTGTTTCTGTGGTATGGTTGTGCAAGTACCTTCTTATAGCGCTGCTCTGCACTTCCATGGCCCGCCTGAGCTATCTTCCCTGCTCTGAGCACTGCAGGAAGGGGGCCTAGATCCCCCGCTCACACTTGGGAAAAGGGTAGATCAGCTGAAAAAAGAGTAGATATTTTTTCACAAAGTAGATATTTGCCAGCACACCATGGATCGACACAAAGTAGCGTCCAAACGGGTTATTTATTGCATGATCACAACACAAGGAGAGTGCAACGTTTTGGAGTCACGCAGGACCCCTTCGTCATCACATGCCTGACGAAGGGGTCCTGCGTGACTCTGAAACGTCGCACTCTCCTTGTGTTGTGATCCTGCAATATATAACCCGTTTGGATGCTACTTCATGTCGATCCATGGTGTGCTGGCAAATACCTACTTTGTGACTTGAACCAGTATCCAGCTGGTTGTTGCTGCAGCATCCAAACTTTGAGAGCTTATCCAGGAACGTGTGCAATGGGAATATGAGGTATGAGGAGATCGGCTGAGCACCGAGCGGTGCTGTACCGAGGGTATTTGATACGGTTGTATTGCAGAGGCACACACCTTTTGCATTGTGTACTACTGTAGGAGAGTGGATTCTACCATTTTACAACCACTTTAATCTAGGGCTTATTTTCAGGGTAGGTCTTATTTTCAGGGAAACGTTGTATATTGCAGCTCGCCAATCATAAGATGTGGTGGCTGCATCAGTTTTCTTTTCTTTGACACAACTTTGGAAGAATGAGCATAGGAGGCACAGCAGGCAGCAGCATTGTCAATCTGGGGGAGGGGAGTGTTAAGTGAACAATATTAGCAGATTTAGAACCAGTAACAAACTGAAGCCGAACTTCAGTTTATGCTTTATAATCAGTTACAGCAAACAGTTTTCTTTTCCTTTTGGGAAAAAGGTTTTGGGAGAATAAATAAAATCTGACATCTAATCTGGATTACCAGATGAACATAGAAGAAAGAAAGCCTAAACAAGGAAACTAATACAGCCATTGCATCTCGGAGCAGGTAAACTGCTATATAATAAATATTTGCTTTTGGGATCAATACTGCTTTAACTTTAAATCCCAGTGACTCCACCTTGTAAATTTATGCACAATATAAATCAACTTATTCAATGTAAATGAGGATATGAATACACATGCAAAATATGTAGAGCCAGGAGCCATATCACTAGCCATATGAAAAAAAACTCTCAGTTTATAAACTGGTGGAAGAGGCATTCTGCTGCCAAAATGAAGATATAATTAAATGGATTACAAACATAAACTTCTGGAGCAGTATTATGTTTATATATAGAGTCACTTGAAAAAAATCCTTCCAATGCATTACTGTAAATCTATTGGAAATGATAACAATGGCCTGTAGGAAAATACTGCACATTGTAATGGCAAGATCCTGTAATAGGAAGATAAATAAAAAACGTTATAAGTTACCAACCTTCTGGTGATACTGTAGCAATTCACGTAGAATCTATCCACAGACCAGTCTTGTATCAAATTTTGCAGGAATATAACTGCAATAATTTCCTGAAAAACAAATTTATGCAAAAAGGATATAATGATGAACTGAATAAGATCATCCAGGAAGTGGCACAAGTACCGAGGGAACAGTGCTTTAAGAAGAAAAATACTCTTCAATCAAATGATAACCAACATCAGCTGGGGTTCATCTCAGGTTATCATTGCCAATATAAAGATATTTAAAGCATATCTATGAAGCACTGGCACATCTTATGCAAGGATAGGCACTTAGAAGAAATACTGCCGAATCAACCAAAATTTATTTTTAGGAAGGCTCCGAGTTTTGGTGACCATGTGGTCAAGAAGATTCTTGACCCACCAGGGCAAAATGACCTGAGACTGGACTTGAAGGGCTTTTACAGCTGCAGGAGATGTATCTGCTGCAGGACTGTGAAAGTGTGCCACAGAGGAGTGACATGTGTGACCAATAGAGAAGGAGAATCCTTTGAAATCAAGGAATTTAGCTCTTGTAACTCCTCCCATGTCGTATATTTGATGTGGTGCCCCTGTGGTCTACTTTATGTGGGGAGGACCAAGAAACTCTTGAGGATCAGAATCTCAGAACACCTAACCAATATAAAAAACGGTTACAAGTACCACAGCGTCTCCTTGCATTTTAAAGAAAAACATCAAAAAGATCCCTCCCTATTACAATTTTGCGGAATTGATGTGGTCCATCCTTCATGGAGAGGATCCAATAGAGTTAGAGATCTTTCCCAGAGGGAAAGTCGCTGGATCTTTTTATTGAAAAGTTTGACCCCCAGGGGGTTAAACATAGAGTTAGACTTAAATTGCATTGTAAATAATTTTTAGGTTGTAAGTAGTGGGATTATCACTATTGTCTGAGTGGTTAAGGAATTGTTATTGCAATGGACGTATATATTCATATAGGTTGTTTGAACAATATTTGAGATGACCCTCTATCCTTGAGGAGTGAAATCCCTAGGTGGAGGTTGTATATGCTACTAGAATATTATATCATGGGTGACTATGGGTATAATATATAGGTATACCTGAGACTGAAACTAGCCCTAAACAATGGGGGAGATAATGTGTTTCATTCTCATTGGAATACCTTAAACAAGTGGGAGGATAGATGGTTAGGAGATATTGAATAGGGATGGTGACACTCCCCCTTGGAAGTTTAGTTAGTGGGTTCTTTTACATAGAAAAAAATCCCATATATAATTATGTAATTTTTAAATGATAATTATTATTAATAATTCTTAATACGTATAGAATGGAGTTAACATTTAATAAGAGAGATTCTCACCATGTAAGAACTGATCAAGTAGTTTACCGAGATTTTACAGATTAATTTTTTAAAAGAAGTTTTTAAAAAAAATTTTTTTTAGATTATATTTTTATATTGTTTATGTCTCATGTGTCAATATGTGAATCAATGCAGGAATTGTTTGATGATCATATCATATATAATAATGCAGGGATTATCTGATGGTTATGTCATAAGTAGCTGCATGTTATAATGAGGAAGGGCTTTGTTCATTTTTATAAATGTGATTACTTCACAAGTGCAGGTATGACAGAACCGCGCTTGAACCAGCTTACTGAGATGTATGTACAACTGAGCGCAAGCTAACCATTAGAGATGTATGTCGGAATCAGTCCAAATCAATATTAGGGATGCCCTTATCTCTGATTAGCGGCGTGCCGTAGTCTCTGAATAGCGGAGAATCACTAGAGCGGGGACACGAGGTGTGCGCATGCGGATCAATCCGCCTATCAGGTGCTGATTAGAAGGAGATATAAGGGATGAGTGGCAACCCACACAGCCAATCCCATGATTAAGTCAAATCTATGACAAAACATGTCGGGGGCGTGGCTGTGATGTGTGGCAAGTAACGCTGAAAGCCGCATCGTAGGAGGGGTGATTTGATTATACGGTGAACCATCGAGGAAGGGGTGAGATCGGATATCTAAGCACTAACACACCTCGGGTCCGCCGTGACCACTAGTGTCATTTGTTCATCCACTGAGTTCTGAAGTTACTGTGTGCTGCACTTTATTATCTTTTGAAATGTGAGTGATTTTCTAAAGGATTGTAGTAGTTTTAATAAACTTGCTGTGCTGATTTATTGGAGCATTTCATTTTTTTATGTGGACCGATTCTATGATACACTGTGGGATATAGAATTTATCTGATTACCCTGGAGTGTGGTATACAAGCGATTTTTGCCGTGCATGAGAGTGCTGGCAATAGGAATCGGTGAGTGTGTTTCTATTGGGAGTGGATTCACGTATCACGGTGGTGAGGTGGAAGACATGCGGAGATCACTTACTTATCAAGATTCCAGTTTCCTATTGAGTTTTTTTTGTCACTATTTTTTATCACATTTTTTGTCATATTATTTTGGACTGATTTTTGTTCACATTATATATGGACTATCATATTACACCAATGGTATTTTTCACATTGAACACTTGGTGAAATTATCTGGATATATATGTATATATTTGGTGTATAACATACTGTGGATATTATTGGGTTCACTTATTTATGTTTGTAGCAGAGCATATTCTGCGACACACAGGAGATTTTAAGTTTACTTTTATTGTGTGTTATATATCATTTTGCACTGGGAGGGTGAGAGCGCCTCTTATTTCTTCTTGTATATCTGTAAAAGGGATTGTTTGGGTGTACAGATATGTGAGATCAAATATTATCCATTTTATGTAACCTATGCGGGATATAATACACCCTCAAAGTGAGATATAGTTGTGTTAGCCTCTGCGATACATTCAGCGAGCTTGTAGGCACCGCCTGTAAAATCTCCTCCCATTGGTCACCATCTATCTGTCCCACATCTCTCTCCCACTTATCCATCATTCTTAAGGGGTGTTTATTCAGAAAACTCTGCAGGAGCATATTATAGCATTGAGAAATGAACCTTTAGTGTTGTCAGCTCTCAAGACTAGGTTAAACAATGGTGTTGGTGAAGGAGACCACTCAGAGGCGCTACTCTGTGCCTTCACGGCATGTTTCAATTGCATGTAGTAGAACCACATAGAGGATGGCAAGCCATGTCTATCCTGTAGAACCTCAAAAGGCAGTAGAATACCGTTTAGAATGAATATCACCCCATATCTCTTCCATAAGGCCCCATGCTGTAGCTGTGCTATTTCGGGGTAAGTTCCATTGGACCATATCGGGCTAAACTCTGTGTTCCCCGTCACTCCCAGTATGTATCTAATTTTGTTCCAGATTTTCTGGAGAAGATTATAGGTCGAGTACTTCTTATTTGGTTTCCCAAAGGCTAGAGCCTCAAGTGTGGCTGGCACCGAGTCTCGTTTTACCGTGTGTAACATCACTTTCTCTGAAGAGCTGCGGGTATTACTCAGTCTGTCAGCTTCCCCAACCATAACCCCTATTAGGTGTTGGAGCTGCGCTGCCAAGTAGTATAACCATGGATTCGGTAGGGCTAGTCCCCACTCATCCTTAGGGCGCTGTAAATGTTCGAGTTTAATCCTGGGGGCGATTTTTCCAAATTAGTAAGCGGAATAGGGAGTTGACAATTCTAAATGTCTTCAAAGGAACCACTACTGGGGAATTATGGAGCACATATAATAGCTGGGGCATAAGGATCATCTTGATCAGATTCACCCTACCAGCTATCGACAGGCAGAGTGAGTTCCACGTCTTAATCCGATCTTGAAATTTCTGCAGTATTGGGGAGATGTTCAGCCTCCCATAGTCCCTTACCGTAGGTGTCACCATGACTCCCAAATATCTAAAGGATGTGGCCAAGGGTATGGAGATATCATCAGGAGGCTTACCCTCTTCATCAATGAGCATTAGGGAGGATTTTGCCCAGTTAATCTGAAGCCCTGAATAGGTGCCAAATTCCGTTATGGTAGACATGGTTTCTCGCAGGGAACCTTCAACATCCCCTAGCAGAATCACGGTATCATCCGCGTAGAGCATCAATTTCCCATGTGTGTCACCATAACGGAAGCCGGTAATAACCGGGTGGTCTCTAATTGTGATAGCCAAGGGTTCAATAGCTAGGGCGAATAACAGGGGAGACAGTGGACACCCCTGTCTTGTGCCCCGCCCCAGCGCAAAGGTATGAGACATTCTGCCCGATGCCCTAATAGCTGCCTGTGGGCCCCAATAAAGCAAACGGACCCAGGAGATGTATGTTTCCCCAAATCCAAACCTCTGGAGAACTCCCCACAAATACTCCCATTCGATGCTATCAAAGGCCTTCATAGCATCCAACGAGAGCAGGGCCCTCTGTCCCATGTTATTTGCCTGGGACTGAATATTTAGATAGAGTCTCCTGAGGTTCACCGCCGTGGACTTATTCAGCATAAACCCCACTTGATCAGGGTGTACTATAGAGGTAATGACCTTGTTAAGTCTAAGCGCTAGGATTTTAGCCAACAGTTTGATATCGCTCTGAAGCAAAGAGATGGGTCTATATGATCCTGGGTCGAGAGGGGTCCTTCCCAGGCTTTAATATAAGAACAATATTAGCTGTAGACATGGAGGGGGTTAGGGTCCAATTTTCCCTGGCTGCCTCGAATACTGCCAGTAGTTTAGGGAGAAGGATGTCAGCCTATTGCTTATAGATCTCCATGGGGAGCCCATCCGACCCAGGGGCCTTACAGTTAGGGAACTCTGCCAGCGCTACTTGTAACTCCTCCACTGTAAGTGGGGCGTCTAAGGCCCTCCTATGCTCATTTGTGAGTTGTGGGAAATTAATGCCCTTTAGGTATCTCATAATATTCCCCATGGTATACTCCTAGGTGGGTAGATACAGTTTCTCATAGAATCCTGCCAGTTCCTGCAAGATTAGATTAGGGGAGCTCACTAGTTTACCCTCCGATGTTCTAATAGCTCCAATTACTGGAGACCGGTGCTGTGAATTTGCTATCTTGGCCAGAAGGCGACCCGTGGTTTCACCTTCCTCAAAAAATGCGGCCTTCGAGAAGAATCTTTTCTTCTCTGCTGTGGAGGACAACGTATTTATTAATAAGGTATTTAATTCACTATTTCCTTGTTAGAAATATTTCTACCATAACTACAAGGAAATAAGTATATTGACACATGTCTCCATGTGCCATTTAACAGGTTGCAACTTGTTTATTAGACAAGTAAGCCTGTTTAGTAAAATTTGCATAAATTCCCTTACCCTCTTATTTATTATAATGTCATGGCAAATGATGTGTAATACTAATGCTGTACAATAGAATAGATTGGTGGCTGTTAATAATTTACAAAAAATTACACCTTATCATAACAAATATCAGAGTTTTTATATACACAGCTAATCCTAGTCAAGCATGGTACAGCCCATTTATATTTGTATGCCTGAGAAAATCACTTGAGTTTTATAGCAAGAGAAATTAATCATTGCAGTTTCACTTGCAATGCTTTTATCACTCCTTTGAAAAAAAAATTGACAACTACCTTTATTAACACAACATTTTTTTTTTATTTATTTGTTTTAAATCTGGAAAATGTTCATCGTGTTAAACAGGCAATATAACAGTCAAAAACAAGACAATATAATCAAGCTTACATCCACATACATATCCAAAGGCAGTAGTAATTACAGAAACATTGCCACAGACAGGTGCCCGTGCCCACATACTCATATTAAATACAATGCTGGTATTGTGCATAGTTGCTCCATTCCTCCCAAAGTGCAACAAGGGCGCATATAATTATCCTAATTTAACAATTGTCTTTAATTTATAAATGCATCTCAACTGCATGTTGTTGATAATATTGTATCATTTTTATTGTAATAGTTACCTCAAAGTAATTCTGATGTAACTTTCTTGGATGCATACAGTTATCATAAATGGCCCTATTGAGCCTCTGAAGCATTACTCAAATGTGGGCCATATAATGTCCAAAACTCAGGCAAGGTTCAGGCACCTTGGCTACACTAGGGGGTTCTTATTATCTCTCATTGAGATTTTCCAACTTGTAAACATTTTTTACAGCCTGGTTGATCCTTCCCACTTCTGCCCACCTTACTACTGAACCTCTGCTTTACGTTGGGCAAGTTGCAGAGCATACAGTCATGGATCCCCATTATATCCCTTTTTCATTTTCAAGGAAAATCCTTCACATCTGTGGACAACTTTGGGGAGTGCATTGGTTTTAGTAGACCAGACCTGGCTGCAAGACTTGCATTGTAAAAAAGGAAAAGCAAGGCTAATCATTAACATGAGATAGTCATACCTGAGATAATTCAATCTTATGTTGGGGGACCTGTTGACAACCATGTCTGACTGTTCCATAGAAATACATCTGAATAAACGGGTTGGAAAATCTGTTCCCGTGTCTTTAAGACCCTTTCACACTGAGGTGCTTTTCAGGCGCTTTCATGCTAAAAAAAGCACCTGAAAAGCTCATGAAAACCTACTTCCATTAAAATCAATTAGGCTATTTTCACACTGAGGCACTTTACAGGCGCTACAGCGCTAAAAATAGCTCCTGTATAGTGCCTGTAAAGCGCCTCTCCTGTGTCTCCCTCGGCTTTCACACTGGAGCCGTGCACTTGCAAGCCGCATCTTTGCAGCGCTATAGGAGCGGTGTATTCAGCCGCTTTTTCAGCCGCTAGCAAGGGTTACAACCGCCCCGCTAGCGGCCGAATAGTGCCGCTTAAACAGTGGTAAATCGGCGCTAAATATAGCGCCGCTTTACTGTCGACACCCGCCCGCCCCAGCCTGAAAGAAACCTTAATGCTTTCACACTGGGGCAGTATGCTGGCAGGGCGGTGAAAAAACACCCCTCTCCATTAAAATGAAAGGAAAGCTCTTCAAAAGCGCCTGAAAGCTCTTCAAAAGCGCTCAGTGTTTTACTGGCAGTTTAGAAGCACCTCAGTGTGAAAGGGGCCTAAATGTGTACCCTCAGTGAACCAATCACTGATGTTTATGATGCAGTCTGAAAACTCTGTTACCTGATGTGCGAAAACACATCCAACCGCTCCACTATATATAAAAATAACTTAGGCCCCTTTCACACTGGGGCGGTTTGCAGGCGTTATTGCGCTAAAAATAGCGCCTGCAAACCACCCCTAAACAGCCTCCGCTGTTTGTTCAGTGTGAAAGCCCGAGGGCTTTCACACTGAAGCGGTGCGCTGGCAGGAGAAGAAAAAATCTCCTGTCAGCCGCATCTTTGGAACGGTGAAGGAGCGGTGTATTCACCGCTCCTAAACCGCTCCTGCCCATTGAAATCAATGGGACAGCGCGGCTATACCGCGCTATACGAGGGGTTTTAATCCTTTTTCGTCCGCCAGCGGGGGGTTAAAACCGCACCGCTAGCGGCCGAATACCGCGGTAAAACAGCGCTAAAATAGCGCTGTTTTACCGCCGACGCCCCCTACCCCCCCAGTGTGAAAGGGGCCTTAAAGCTTAAATCTGGCTAGGGAACTCCTACCCCTCATTAGCTATTTGCCCCAGTAAAAAAAAGAATTATAATAGCGTGAAGTAACCAAATTCCTATTTTAAATCAATGGTCATGTAAGGTACTGTGTCACAGATCTTCTCTCTTCTTGATTACAAGGTGGGAGGGTCCTTCTTCAGGCACCCACATTGCTGCCTGGTGTCGTGGATACCTTCTATTGGGTCTATTGGTGGGGTTCTTACTAGGACCTGGAGACTCCAGCAGTGGTGTGATGTAAGCCAGTTGGCCTTAAGGGACAATTATTGTACACAACGATTAAATAGGAAGTGGAGCTGCAAAGGTAATGAGCATTTATGGCTAATGCCCCGTACACACGGTCGGACTTTGTTCGGACATTCCGACAACAAAATCCTAGGATTTTTTCCGACAGATGTTGGCTCAAACTTGTTTTGCCTACACACGGTCGCACAAAGTTGTCAGAATTTCCGATCGCCAACAACGCGGTGACGTACACCACGTACGACGAGACTAGAAAAGGCCGGTTCAGAACCAAGCGCGGCACCCTTTGGGCTCCTTTTGCTAATCTCGTGTTAGTAAAAGTTTGGTGAGAGACGATTCGCGCTTTTTCAGACTCGTGGCTTTCAGATCGTTTTCTGACGTTCAGTTTGTGCTTGTGGGTTTGTATCTGCTCTTCAGTGCGTGCAGTCAGTTCGTATCGGAGTTTTCTGTGTGATCTTGCCTGCTCGTTGCTGTTTTTCAGGTCGCTCTTCACAGGCCTTGCTGTTCTTCAGTGCGTTCTGTTACTTCGTTCTGAGCAGCCGACCGTTTTCTAGCCATGTTTCGTATGCGTACTCCTCGTAGAGTTCGTGCTGTGCGGGGGCTTGGTGTTGGGGTCCTGACCTTCACACAAGTCCAGTCCATGAACAGGGTGGGGAGGAGTTCATGGACCAAGAATTGGTTGCTTCAGCGTGACCAGTCCTGTCATATGCCTTTGCTCCGTGAGATCCGTGAGAATAATCCTGATGATTTCAGGAACTTTCTCAGGATGACGGACCCCGTGTTTCACCGTTTGTTGGCTTCGCTGACCCCCTATATTAGCAGGCAGGATACCTGCATGAGGCAAGCCATCACTCCGGAGCAGAGGTTGGTCGCTACCTTGCGGTATTTGGCCACAGGGAGAAGCCTGCAGGACTTGAAGTTCTCGACAGGCATCTCCCCCCAGGCTCTGGGTATCATTATCCCAGAGACCTGTTCTGCCATCATACAGGTCCTGCAGAAGGAGTATATGAAGGTAAGATTTTTATCCTTTTATATCACATTTTATTGTATTGAATGTTTGATAATATATTGTATTTCTTCCCTCATTCCCTAATTACCATGATTGTAATATGCTGTGAATGTCCCCTTTGTCCTCATGCATGCTGGATTTTTATGTCATTATTATTTTATGTCCTTCATACATATTTGCCCTTCACTAACCTCCCCAGCATGGTCTTTCCTGGCCCTATATTCACCTCAGGTAGTCACTTAACAATGTATTTTATCAGCTCCATAGTAGTGCTTTACCTTAAACACCCCCTAAAATGTTTGGAAATGTTATTTTTGATTTAAATTCAGGCAGAGTGCCAGAGGCTTTTTTTTGTGGTGTCCCCAAATTTTTTTTAACCCTCCCCCCCCAACTGCTAAGTCAGCTGATCCCAATTCTCTATCCTCAATCATCTATCTGCTGACTTTGCCAAACCCATACACACTATACCCATCTCTTTACTGGTCAGATTTATGGATGAATTCCCCAAAGCATGTAGTGCAAGGGCCTGCCTGTATACTTTCCAATGGTACTGTTTAAAGTTTTTGTATCCTATTATTATCTTGATAGGTAATAGCAGGATGTCCAAATGTCCTCAAATGTGTACAGTGTGTATTTATATCTTTGTATTATGACACTTCTTACCTGTCCAGTGGGCTGCCAATAGTGTAACTAAGGAGGGGCTGTTCCAAGTAATACCCTGTATTTAGGCATTCATCTCTCAATGAAGTGAAGAGGGTTACCTGTCCAAGAGTTCCCCCCCCTTTAATGTTAGAAATGGCCCATGAGAGGGGGGGAGGGGGAATATGATAGGTGTACCTTATACTTTGGCCTTGTTAAATTCCCCTTAGTAAATGCTATCTGGAGGTTGTCCCATAATGTTTGTGTCTAATCTGCTTGCCATGTTTCTGTGAAAAAATAGTAATGTTTATTTTTTTTTCCTCAACAGTTTCCTTCAACGCCACAGGAATGGCAGACTGTGGCCTCCCACTTTGCCCAGCGGTGGGACTTTCCTAACTGCGGAGGGGCAATTGATGGGAAACACGTCCACATCGTCCCACCACCCAACTCGGGGTCGTACTATTATAATTAAAAGGGGTTTAATAGTATAGTGATGTTGGCGGTGGTGTCGGCTAATTACGAGTTCTTGTATGTGGACATGGGGAAGAATGGCCGGATGTCCGATGGTGGAGTGATCGCCCAGACGGAGTTCTACAGGCGTCTCCAGAATGGCAGCTTGGACTTGCCACCTCCAGAGGACAATGTTGAAGGTCTCCCATTTGTGTTTGTTGCTGATGAAGCATTTGCGCTGGGGGACCACCTGATGCGGCCATTCCCGATGAGGACCCTCACCCCGGAACAGAGGGTTTTTAATTACCGGCTGGCCAGAGCCCGAAGAGTGGTGAAGAACACATTTGGAATCCTGGCCAGCCGGTTCCGATTATTTCTGACACCCATCCATATGGCGGAGTATAAACTGAACCATATAATACTTGCCTGCTGTGTTCTCCATAATTTTTTAAGAAAACATTCAGCCAACTATGCTGGCTCAGTTGGGCCTGAGGCCGGAATCCCTAATCCATCAACACTGACGGCGCTTGAAAGTGGCCGTCCTGGCTTGCCCTCCCTGAATGCCCGTGATGTCCGGTTACGCTACCTGGAGTTCTTTGCGGGTAGGGGGGCTATCAATATGCCAGACAATCTGTGACACCTTTTTCAAATAAAAAACAACCAAAAGAAATTCTTTGTGGACATTTACTGCTTGTGTTTGTTTTAGCTGACCCTGACAGAAATGTTTTGAGTGCAGAAAATGTCGTGATTGGGTAACCTTATAAAAAACAGTGTTGGCTGGTACTTCCTAAATGCAAAAACACATTTCACTACAAGTGCACTTGCAACTGCACTGAACCTGCACTTGTAGTGCAAAGAGGATTTGCCCTTAGGAAATAACCCCCATTTTTGCATAAAACAGCAATTACATCACCCCAAAAGTGTTGTAGTGTTGAGACAATAATCTACACATTCTTGAATAAGGCACCTTTTTATACCTGCACAATCACATGTGCATTTCCCAAAGGTTTTTAAAACAAACCAACATGTTTGTTGTATAACAGTGTTTGCAGTAGCATTATGAAAAATCAAAATATCCATTTCAGATAAAACAGGCCTGTGTAAAACCAACAAGAAAGCCAAAAAACTTCAACTTACAAAGTTCACATATGGTAAAACCTGAAGGCTATATCAGACATGAGTATTTATGAACTGTGTTTGATATAGCATTCAGATGGGGGGAAATCACCCCTGGAAAAGCCAAATTTGGAAGATGCACACCAATTTCCGAATGTCAACATGTGCTATCTGCCATCAGGGGGGATCAAGGGACGTGTTTTGGGGGAGCAAGCCCTTCCTCAACGCTACTTTATAATTGAGGAAGGGGTTGCACCCCCAAAACGCGTCCATTGATCTCCCGTGATGGCAGATAGCACATGTGTGCATCCTCCAAATTTGGCTTTTCTAAACATCTAAAAAATTTTGGTACGATAAAACAGGTGATTTTGTGGGGTTTAAATTCGCCCCAAAACATCAATGATGTTATTATTTTTTTTAATAACATCACTGATTTGTTGCTGGATGTTTTGCAATTGGAGATTACACCCCATGATCTCCCCGATCAGTATCTGGGCACTTTCAGATGTAAAGCGTTCTGGATCACGATCACCTAAAAAGAGATAAAGAACAAAAAAAAAGGTCTCAAAAATCTGCCACCATCCATCTCTTTTACCTGAGCCTGTGGTCGCAGACACTCACCTGTTGTGGTGCCAATCTCCACCACGTCTTCTTCTTCCTCCTGCTCTTCGTCTTGCGTCTTGTGTTGGTATTTCCCCTTCTTCCAGAGGGGGGGGGTCTCTGGTCTCCTGGGATGAGGGGTGTCCGAGTCTTTTCTCCCCTATGTAAAACAAAAATAGTATACTTAGCACACAGATATTTGATGGCAGAACTAGAAATAGGAAACATTGCTCGGAAGTGGGAAGTGGGGTACAATTGTCTATTTTAGCAGAGTTCCAAGATGTATATTTTTTATTGCCCTTTGTCAAGCTGCAATACTTTACCTGTTTGGTACAAGCTTCACAGATGGAGACCCCCCTATAGTATACACTGGAGCACCTGTGTGGCCCCCCCTAATAAAAATGGTGTTCTTGTGTCCCACACTAGTGCTCCAGTGTCCAGATGTGAAAACAGCTGCTCAGTGTCCTCTCCTTACACACAATCTAGTTTGCATTCCATTCTAGTAACAAACCCATCTACACAAACAAATATTTGGCATCCAAGTAGGCACCCAAAAATGTGTGAAAATGCATATGGCCTAAACAATGGTGTTCTAGAGGCCGAAAGAAAAATGTTTGATACGAACGAATAATGTGCCCATGAACATTAAAGTTGACCTTTTGAAACGTTACAACTAATAAAAGCATATGGAGCAGAACGAACGTAATAAAGACAGAAAGAATAGGAACACAGCACAACTACTTACTTTTTTGCAGCACTCTCCGGATCTTTCGGTACTGCTCTGGCTCTCTCAACTTGAGGTCCGACCTGAGCTGATCTTTAGACCTTCGTATCCCGAAATTCCGCTCTAGACTCCTGACCACTTTCGCCATGATCTTGGCCTTTAGGATGTTCGGGTTGGGGTAAGGCCCATATTTTCCTTCATAGTCGGACTTCCTCATGATGTCGACCATCTCCAACATCTCCCCAAACGACATATTTGTGGCCTTAAAACGTCTCCTTCTGGATCGGGACGTGCCTGGATCCGGGCTTTCCTCCTCCTCCTCCTCGTTGCTACAATTAGCCCGCACCTGCTGTATGTCCGCCATCATGCTCTTCCCCCACTGCGCCGAACGAAAAGGGGCGGGGAATACACTAGAAAGAACGTCAGGGGCGGGCGGAGTTACACGCATGCGCAGTGTATATAAAGCGTAACACGCGTGCGTATTACGTTTGATCTGTGAGCGGAGGAAGGAGCATTGGACGCGGCGATCGTAAGAACGAAGGTAAGAGACAAACTTGTGCCTATACTGCTTCTAGATTGAGGCCTATATTGTAACAAGATTAGGAGAGTTTTGTGTGACATTAGGCTTTGTCTTGTGTTGTGTCTTGCAGTGAACATGGATATGGTACTGAAAGATAAGGACTTCATTTCAGTCTTCATAGAGATGCTAAGGGAGCTGCCCCCATTACAAGAACCAAGCAAAGAGGAAGGCAGCACTGGAGCAATTGTGTGAAATTCTGAAGCAGGTGATCCCCACGGCAGACATCACTTATTTAAAGATTTTCATTGGTGGCCTGAGGAGCACATATCTGAGGGAGCGCAATAAAGTCCTGGATTCGCAGAGATCCGGAGCAGCAGGTGACATCTATGTCCCCAGGATGTTGTACTACGACAGGCTGCACTTTCTGGCAGGCCAGACTGAACCCAGGCCATCCCTCTCCAGTCTTCCTTCCACGCTTCCTTCCCCCCCGGCTGAGGCTTCTGACGCCCAACCTGGGCCTTCCAGGCCACATGTGGAGGAGCCCAGATTGAGCCAGGTATAGCATTCCTCTAAATATTTCTGCTTGTCCAATCAATGATGTGAACTATATGTTAGTTGGGAGTACTAATTAAGGATTGTGATTGATGATGCAAAACATTACAACTATGTCCCTTTTTCATACACAGGGAAGTCTCAGCCAGGAGGTGGCCGGGCCGAGCCGGCTGGCTGATATCAAGGTCCCTCCACCCCCCCTGAAAACAGAAAGTGGCAGTAGGACGAGTGGCCTAGAGGAGGCGGCTATCAGATTCTTTTGGAGGGCTACAGAGGTCCTGGGAGCACCACACACCAGGCAGGAGAACATTGCTGCATTCATAGCCTATAAAATGCAGAGGATGGAGGAGGGCCAAAAAGCCATATGTGAGGCCTTCATATCGGAGGCTCTGGCGAAAGGTATGAGGGGCCAAATTACACCTCACAGACAGCTTTGGGATGGTCCTCCTCCTCCTCCTGCAGGTCCTACTCCTCCTCCAGGTCCTACTCCTCCTCCTGCCACATCTCCAACTGCACAGCCACAGCCGGGAATGAAGCGTGAAAGGAAGACCAGACAGTGAGGACCCTGGATCCAGTCTGTTGGGCAAAAAAATGCAGCCTCTTGTGGTACCACAGCCTGTGGACACAGATGTCATCTGCTGCTATCCAAGTCTCTGTGAATCCCAGACCAGACTGCCCTCCCTTACATATGGACTCCTCAGGCCACCAATTTTGATGTTGAAGAATTGATGTCTGCCGTGGGGGTCCCAGGCTTCGCTAATTTCTCTTGTTGATCCAGTGTTGCCTTCCTCTTTGTTTGGTTCTGATCCCTTAATAAAGGATTTTTGTTTGGAATTATACTCTCCTATGTGTTTTACTTCAAAAATGACAAATTGTTTGTGAGGATTCAGGTACATTTCAAATATACAATGTGAAATGAACAAGGGACACCAACAACAAACAATCTCCTTGAGATTAAATAATAAAAGATATCAATGGTGTTGGGGTAACTTGACACACAAAACACACCCAAAAATATTCTGGAGTAAAAATAAAAATAACATTGAACAAAGATCAGCCTTGGAAAAAATCCAAACATTAAATAAAAAAAAAGGCTTAAAATCCAAAATAAAAAAAAAATAAAAAATATAGAACTGTCAGATGTGACAACTAATAACAATATATTCAGGGAATCCCACTAAAACAACACAAATAAAAGTTTGTGAGAAGTGTGTGTGAATACGAGCAGCAAAACGACTTAATTCTTGTCACATTATAAAGAAGAAGAGAGTGCGCTGTATTAAACCATTTTTAACATTGCAGCGTGACGAAAGTGCTATATCCCTTGCGAACGCTAAGTTTACCAGAACGAGCTGTCCCGTGTTGGAATTTCTTCTGAGCATGCGTGGCACTTTGTGCGTCGGAACAGGCCACACACGGTCGGAATTGACGCGATCGGATTTTGTTGTCGGAAAATTTTATCTCCTGCTGTCCAACTTTGTGTGTCGGAAAATCCGATGGAAAATGTCCGATGGCGCCCACACACGGTCGGAATTTCCGACAACACGCTCCGATCGGACGTTATCCATCGGAAAATCCGACCGTGTGTACGGGGCATAACTCTGCACTAAAAAAACTGCCATGTGGTGAAGAGTGATCTGCAACATACCGCCCCACCCCCCACATTTTTTTACTCAGAAGTTACTGGAGGTATACACAGCATCAGAAATATACACCATTCACAGGAACTTTTTACACTTAAAGCAGTAGTAAACCACATTTTTTTTTCCTTTTTAGCCACTTCAGCCCCGGAACAATTGCACGGGCGTGCAACGCTGTACCCAAACAAAATTGACGTCCTTTTTTTCCCACAAATAGAGCTTTCTTTTGGTGGTATTTGATCACCTCTGCGATTTTTATTTTTTGCGCTATAAACAAAAAAAGACAATTTTGAAAAAAAAACAATATTTTTTACTTTCTGCTATAATACATATCAAAAAAAATATAAAAAAACAAATGTATTCATCACTTTAGGCCAATATGTATTCTGCTACATATTTTTGGTAAAAAAAATCGCAATAAGCGTATATTGATTGGTTTGCGCAAAAGTTATAGCGTCTACAAAATAGAGGAAAGATTTACGGACTTTTTTTTTTTTTTTATTGTTTTTACTTGTAATGGCGGGGATCAGTGATTTTTAGCGGGACTGAGACAAAGTGACTCTTTTTGGTGACCAGTGACACCAATATAAAAATGCACTGATCACTGTATAAATGGCACTGGCAAGGAAGGGGTTAACACTAGGGGGAGATCAAGGGGTTAAGGGTTCCCTAGGGTGGTGTTTCTAACTGTCAGGGGGACAGACTGACTGGGAGAAGAGAGAGATCGCTGTTCCTGATCACTAGGAACAGCTGATCGTTCACTCCTCCCCTGTCAAAACAGGGATCCGCCTTGTTTACATAGGTAGATCCCCCGTTCTGCCTCTCTTCACTGTGAACGCAGGTGGCCGGCGAACATTGAGTCCGCCGGACCCGCATGTGAGCTCCCACGGTGCGCGACGGGCGCGCGCTCGCAGTACCACATACACAGTTGAGCCGCCTTGCTACAGTATATATGAGGAAGGGAGATTGGCAAGTAGTTAAACCCTGGAAGACAATGGCATAATGTGCTAGAATGAATAGCAAACTAGCACATAATTAAATGAGGGAGAGATGAGGGTGCTCTGGTGAGGCTGGGTATTCAGTCCTTAGTAGCAGTGGAGAGATGGCATTGAAGGCAGCACTTTGTAGAAAAGAAGCAGCTCTGGAGGGTCATAAAGGAAAGAGAAATGTGCCAATAAGTGCAGTAGTTAAAAGATTTACTACAGGCACAATGGGATTAAAAACACTTACAAGATAGTACGAGGTCATAGGCATATAGTGATTTGTCCTCATGAGGATCGCTGTAATCCTCGATTGTCTGGGGGAGAGAGAGCCATCCACCACCTTCACCTTATGTCACATCGGCCGCGTGCGTTCCAGCTTGCTTCCAGAACGCACGCGGCCAATGTGACATAAGGTGAAGGTGGTGCACGGCTCTCTCTTTCCCCCAGACAGACGAAGAGTACAGCGATTCACATGAGGACAAATCACTATATGCCTATGACCTCTTACTATCTTGTAAGTTTTTTTAATCCTATTGTGCCTGTAATAAATCTTTTAACCACTGCACTTAGAGGCACATTATTAAATACTTACCTTAGAACAAAGCCATCTAGTGGCTCGCTGTCACTGCTGACTTGGCTTCCATCTTCACCTAGTCTTCCTTACAGGTTCGTGTAGTGTGGCTGTCTGATTGGCTGATGATGTCACTCCGGCGCATGCGCATGGGAGTCACGGATCATGGCACAGAGCTCTGAAGGGACAGCTGTATGCAGTGTGAATATCTCCTAAACAATGCAAGTTTAGGAGATATTCACTGTACCTCCAGGTAAGCCTTATTATAGGCTTACCTGTAGGCACAAGTTCCACTTTAATAGTTTTTCCACACATGTATTTCTGCGCTTATTGCTATTAACTGAAAAAGTAATTTATTCACCTGCTCTGCTCCACCTGCTTCCCCTGCTCTGGATTTGTGTGCCTACGCTTCCAGTACATCAGCCTGCACCTGCCTGAGCTCCAGTTTCCTGTCCAGTTCGTCTACTAGCAACCTTGCCAGGCACTTGTGTGACTCTGCACTCTTGCGCCTCCTGTTTTCTCTATCAGTTAGAGGTGTAAGAGAGGCCTCCCTCTGCATACCAGACTCTACCATCAGGTACGTGACAGTACCAGACATCCATGTCAGAGTCTGTGCAGGGAGCCTCTCCCATGGAAGAATCCTGCCTACATCTCGCAGACCTCACCCAGACTGTTAAAATCGCACAAGTAGCATACACCCAACTGGAAGAACGAGTCCAGGCACTTTCCTCACCTATTACGGCTCCACATGGAGCTACCTCTGCAGTGGCAATGTTACCTCCAGAACCCAGGGTTCCTGCCCTTGAGAGATTCGCTGGTAAATTTCGGACATTTCGCAATGCTTGCAAACTCTACCTTACCCTGGAGCCACGCACTTTCTCCCTGGAAGTTACCAAAGTTGGGTTTGTTATCTCCTTACTACAGGGCGAGCCCCAATCATGGGCTCACCGCCTGCTAGAACAAGGAGCTGATTCCCTGACTTGCCTAAGCAATTTCTTTGACTCTATGGCTCAGCTCTACGAGGATCCTCAACTGACTGCAACTGCGGAAGCAGCATTACACAACCTCCAGCAAGGTCGCAGAGCAGCCGAAGACCATGCTTCTGACTTCAGGCGCTGGAGTTCTGATACCAGCTGGAATGATGCTGCTCTTTGCTAGGGATGAGCTTCGTGTTCGAGTCGAACCCATGTTCGACTCGAACATCGGCTGTTCGATCGTTCGTCGAATTGCGAACGATATGGGCCGTTCGCGCCAAATTCGTGTGGCGCGTCACGGCCCATAATTCACTGCGGCATCGCAGTGCATTGCTGGCTGATGATTGGCCAAGCATGCACTATGACCCGCATGCTTGGCCAATCACAGCGCCGCCTGAACAGAGAGCCGTAATTTGCCAAAGCCAAGGAGGCTTTGGCCAATTATGGCTCAGGGGATTTAGTACACGCCCCACACTATATAAGGCCACCTGCACGGCGGCCCTGTGTAGTGTGTGTTCCGGCGTTCATTGAGAGAGAGAGAGAGACAGACAGTGACATTTGATTTGAGTTAGATAGATTAGGCAGAACAGTCAGTCAGTTAGCTGCACTTACAGTGTATTGTGTATATATATGCATCCCAGGTGTTGCATATATATATATATATATATATATATATATATATATATATATATATATATATATATATATATATACACTGTATTCAGTTTAGCTAGATTCGTTCTTGTTATCTTCCTACTGACAGGCAGGCTTGTCTTGTTACAGTATTTACAGCTACCTGAAGAAAATTACTGGTGTTCTTTTGATCCTATTAGTACCACAGTCAGGCAGCTAGACTATTTACAGTTAGTGCAGAGCGTCCTGCTCACAGTGTTCAGCTAAACCTACAAGTTAGTGTGGTGCGTCCACCTCACAGTGTTCAGCTAGATCCGTTCCTGTTATCTTCTTACTGACAGGCAGGCTTGTCTTGTTACAGTATATACAGCTACCTGAAGAAAATTACTGGTGTTCTTTTGATCCTATTAGTACCACAGTCAGGCAGCTAGATTATTTACAGTTAGTGCAGTGCGTCCTTCTCACAGTGTTCAGCTAAACCTACAAGTTAGTGGGGTGCGTCCACCTCACAGTGTTCAGCTAAACCTACAAGTTAGTGGGGTGCGTCCTGCTCACAGTGTTCAGCTAGATCTGTTCCTGTTATCTTCCTACTGACAGGCAGGCTTGTCTTGTTACAGTATATACAGCTACCTGAAGAAAATTACTGGTGTTCTTTTGATCCTATTAGTACCACAGTCAGGCAGCTAGACTATTTACAGTTAGTGCAGTGCGTCCTGCTCACAGTGTTCAGCTAAACCTACAAAAGTTAGTGGGGTGCGTCCTGCTCAGTGTTCAGCTAAACCTTCAAGTTAGTGCGGTGCGTCCTGCTCACAGTGTTCAGCTAAACCTACAAGTTAGTGGGGTGCGTCCTGCTCACAGTGTTCAGCTAAACCTACAAGTTAGTGTGGTGAGTCCACCTCACAGTGTTCAGCTAAACCTACAAGTTAGTGCAGTGCATCCTGCTCACAGTGTTCAGCTAGATCCGTTCCTGTTATCTTCTTACTGACAGGCAGGCTTGTCTTGTTACAGTATATACAGCTACCTGAAGAAAATTACTGGTGTTCTTTTGATCCTATTAGTACCACAGTCAGGCAGCTAGACTATTTACAGTTAGTGCAGTGCATCCTGCTCACAGTGTTCAGCTAAACCTACAAGTTAGTGGGGTGCGTCCTGCTCACAGTGTTCAGCTAAACCTACAAGTTAGTGTGGTGCATCCACCTCACAGTGTTCAGCTAGATCCGTTCCTGTTATCTTCTTACTGACAGGCAGGCTTGTCTTGTTACAGTCTATACAGCTACCTGAAGAAAATTACTGGTGTTCTTTTGATCCTATTAGTACCACAGTCAGGCAGCTAGACTATATACAGTTAGTGCAGTGCGTCCTGCTCACAGTGTTCAGCTAAACCTACAAGTTAGTGGGGTGCGTCCTGCTCACAGTGTTCAGCTAAACCTACAAGTTAGTGTGGTGCGTCCACCTCACAGTGTTCAGCTAAACCTACAAGTTAGTGCAGTGCGTCCTGCTCACAGTGTTCAGCTAGATCCATTCCTGTTATCTTCCTACTGACAGGCAGGCTTGTCTTGTTACAGTATATACAGCTAGCTGAAGAAAATTACTGGTGTTCTTTTGATCCTATTAGTACCACAGTCAGGCAGCTAGACTATTTACAGTTAGTGCAGTGCGTCCTGCTCACAGTGTTCAGCTAAACCTACAAGTTAGTGGGGTGCGTCCTGCTCACTGTGTTCAGCTAAACCTACAAGTTAGTGTGGTGCGTCCACCTCACAGTGTTCAGCTAAACCTACAAGTTAGTGCAGTGCGTCCTGCTCACAGTGTTCAGCTAGATCCGTTCCTGTTATCTTCTTACTGACAGGCAGGCTTGTCTTGTTACAGTATATACAGCTACCTGAAGAAAATTAATGGTGTTCTTTTGATCCTATTAGTACCACAGTCCGGCAGCTAGACTATTTACAGTTAGTGCAGTGTGTCCTGCTCACAGTGTTCAGCTAAACCTACAAGTTAGTGGGGTGCGTCCTGCTCACAGTGTTCAGCTAAACCTACAAGTTAGTGGGGTGCGTCCTGCTCACAGTGTTCAGCTAAACCTACAAGTTAGTGTGGTGCGTCCACCTCACAGTGTTCAGCTAAACCTACAAGTTAGTGTCGTGCGTCCACCTCACAGTGTTCAGCTAAACCTACAAGTTAGTGGGGTGCATCCTGCTCACAGTGTTCAGCTAAACCTACAAGTTAGTGGGGTGCGTCCACCTCACAGTGTTCAGCTAAAGCTACCTGTAGAAGGTTGGTGGTGTTCTCATACTACAGGCAGGCAGTTGATTTTGCTAGCTGCAGTATCAGTACATATATATATATATATATATATATATATATATATATATATACATATCCCAGCTTAGTGCAGCTACAGGCCATTAGTATGTCTGGAAGGCCAAGAAGGAGAGGCAGACAGTCACAAGCCAATAAGAGAGGGCAAGCAGGCTCTGTGTCTAGTGCTGGTCATGGAGACGGTGCATCCTCATCAGCATGTGGCCGTGGGACACGCTTGGGCTTTTTTTCGGCAGCTGGCCGTGTTGAGCCACAACATGGGGAAGACTTGGTCGAGTGGATGACCAAGCCGTCCTCATCCTCCTCATCCTCTCTCACCCATGCCCAGGGTACTTTGTCTGGCAAAGCAGCGGCCTCTTCCCTCGGCTCAATGTCATCAGTGACTCTTTCCCTAGCCCCACCATGTCCTCCTGAGGAGTCCCTCGAACTGTTTGACCACAGTGTTGGGCACATGCTCCAGGAGGATGCCCAGCGTTTGGAAGGCTTTGATGATGATACTGAGCTCGATGAAGGCAGTAACATGAGCGCAGACAGAGGGGGTGCCCAAGAAGGACAGCAATCTGGCAGTCATGCTCCCCCTGCTGCAGCATACTGCCAGGTTTGCTCCAGTGATGAGGAGGGAGGGGATGATGAGGTCACTGACTCAACGTGGGTGCCTGATAGGAGAGAGGAGGAGGAGGAGGAGGCGGCACATCACCAACGAGGCAGGATGCCCTCCAGGGGCCAGCCTAAGGGCAGCACATTGACTGCATCACACCCCAAAGCTCCACATGTGCAGGGCGCTGCAGTCTCTGCGCGTTATTCAAAAAGTTATTTGGTGTGGGCCTTTTTTGAGACGAGTGCATCAGATCGCACCGCTGCTATTTGCAACATATGTCTCAAGCGTATCTCGCGTGGCCAAAACATCTCCCGCTTGGGTACCACATGCTTGACCAGACATATGTTGACCTGCCATGCAGTTCGTTGGCAAGCGTATCTAAAAGACCCACACCAAAGAACAAAGAGGACCTCTCCTTGCTCCTCATCAGCTGAGATCTCCAACCCCACTATACCTTCAGTCCTCTCTGAGACCTGCACTGAGAGGAATGAAGGTGTAGAATTAGGTGTGTCACAGCCAAGTACTTGTGGGCAATCTGCTTTTGGTACACCGACGTCAGATTGTACCAGGCAAATTTCCCTGCCCCAGCTGCTGCACCGCCGAAAGAAGTTTGCTCCCAGCCATCCACATGCGCAGCGGTTGAATGCTAGCTTGGCAAAATTGCTAGCACTTCAACTGCTGCCTTTTCAGTTGGTAGACTCTGCCCCCTTCCGTGAGTTTGTGGAATGTGCGGTTCCTCAGTGGCAGGTACCTAAACGCCACTTTTTCTCACGGAAGGCGATTCCGGCTCTCTACCGGCATGTGGAAGGCAATGTCCATGCCTCGCTGGGCAGGGAGGTCAGCGGTAAGGTGCATATTACCACTGACTCATGGTCCAGCAGGCATGGACAGGGACGTTACTTTCACGGCGCATTGGGTGACTCTGCTGGCAGCTGGGAAGGATGCAGGACAAGGTGCAGTAGTGTTGGAGGTTGTTCCGCCACCACGCCTCCAAAATGCTAATGATTGTGACACACCTCTCTCCTCCACCCCCTCCTCTTCTTCTTCCTCCATGGCCTCTTCCTGTGCTTTGTCCTCGGAACCAGCGGTGCTTCGTAGCCATTCAAGGGGCTACGCAAGTACACAGGCCAAAAGATGCGATGCGGTGCTTGAGCTGGTGTGCTTGGGGGACAGGAGCCACACTGGGGCAGAGGTTCTGTCAGCTCTGCAGGGGCAGGTTCAGGGGTGGTTGACGCCACGCCAACTTAAGGCAGGAATGGTGGTTTGCGACAATGGCACCAACCTCCTCTCTGCCCTCTGACAGGGACAAATGACCCATGTGCCCTGTTTGGCTCACGTCCTTAACTTGGTGGTGCAGCGGTTCTTGGGCAGGTACCCGGGCTTACAGGATGTCCTGAGGCAGGCCAGGAAAGTCTGTGTGCATTTCCGCCGGTCATATAATGCCAGTGCTTGGCTGACGGACCTCCAAAAGGAGTTTAACCTGCCCAAGAACCGCCTAATCTGTGACATGCCCACCAGGTGGAACTCAACGTTGGCCATGCTGCAGCGGCTGCACACGCAGCAGAGGGCCATCAATGAGTACCTGTGCGACTATGGCACCAGGACAGGGTCAGGGGAGCTTGGTTTTTTTTCCCCACGCCAGTGGGCCATGATCAGGGATGCATGCACTGTCCTGTCACCATTTGAGGAGGCCACGAGGATGGTGAGCAGTGACAGTGCATGCATCAGTGACACTGTCCCCCTTGTCCACCTGTTGGAGCACACGCTGCGTGGAATAATAGACAGGGCACTTGAGGCAGAACAGAGGCAGGAAGAGGAGGACTTCCTTAGCTCTCAAGGCCCCCTTTATCCAGACAGTGTTTCTGCATGCCCGCCGATCACACAGGAAGAGGACGAGGAGGAGGAGGAGGAGGAGGAAGATTGTGTCAGTATGGAGGTGGAGCCTGGCACTCAGCATCAGCAGCAGTCTTTAAGGGATCAGTCCCAAGAAACACATGGACTTGTACGTGGCTGGGAGGAGGTGGCTGCGGACCATGTCGTCCTTAGTGACCCAGAGGACTCCGGACCGAATGCCTCAGCAAACCTATGCTGCATGGCCTCCCTGATCCTGCAAAGCCTGCGTAAGGATCCTCGTATTCGTGGTATCAAGGAGAAGGACCAATACTGGCTGGCAACTCTCCTTGATCCACGTTACAAGGATAAGGTTGCGGACCTTATCTTGCCATCGCAGAGGGAGCAGAGGATGAAACATCTTCGGGAGGCCTTGCAGAAAGGTCTGTGCAACGCGTTCCCAGAGACTGGGAGGTTACAAACTCCTGTTTCTGGACAACGTGTTGCTGAGGCTTCGGTCAGTCAAAGAAGGAGCGGTGGAGAAGGTGGCCGTCTGACCGATGCGTTCAGACAATTTTTTGGTCCGCAGCCCCAAGGTATGATCGGTTCCAGCAACCATCGCCAGCGTCTGTTTTACATGGTGCAGGAATACCTAGGGGCAAGATCAGACTTGGACACCTTTCCCACCGAAAATCCTCTGGGTTACTGGGTCTTGAGGATGGATCACTGGCCAGAGCTTGCACAGTATGCAATTGAGCTACTGGCCTGTCCTGCATCCAGCGTTCTTTCGGAACGCACATTCAGTGCTGCTGGAGGCTTTGTAACCGATCACAGGGTGCGTCTGTCCACCGACTTGGTCGATCGACTGACCTTCATAAAAATGAATCAGTCTTGGATCACCACCAGCTACCAAGCACCTGATGCTGATGTAACCAAATAATTTTTTTTTAAATCTCAGATCCCTTCAAAGACTGCCTATGCTGATGCTGAGTGACTATCCCTGAGTAATTATCCTCTTCCTCCTCAATCATCACGCTGATAGCTTGAAAGAACATTTTTGGTTCTGGGCGCCACCACCAATGCCTAAGGCACAATTTTTCAGCCTGTTTAACAGGGGCGTGTGATTACAATTTTTGATGCAATACTTTGCAGCAGGGCTCGTTCCTGCGTTCCAACTAGAGTGTCTGTGAGGGGTTGCAGTGTTGTGGCACCAGCACCAGTGCCTAAGGCCCAATTTTTCTGCCCCTGTTTAACAGGGGCGTGTAATTACAATTTTTGATGCAATACTTTGCAGCAGGGCTCGTTCCTGCGTTCCAACTAGAGTGTCTGTGATGGGTTGCAGTGTTGTAGCACCAGCACCAGTGCTTAAGGCCCAATTTTTCTGCCCCTGTTTAACAGGGGCATGTAATTACAATTTTTGATGCAATACTTTGCAGCAGGGCTCGTACCTGCGTTCCAACTAGAGTGTCTGTGAGGGGTTGCAGTGTTGTAGCACCAGCACCAGTGCCTAAGGCCCAATTTTTCTGCCCCTGTTTAACAGGGGCTTGTAATTACAATTTTTGATGCAATACTTTGCAGCAGGGCTCGTTCCTGCGTTCCAACTAGAGTGTCTGTGAGGGGTTGCAGTGTTGTGGCACTAGCACCACCACCACCACCACCACCAAAGGCCCAATTTTTCTGCCCCTGTTCAACAGGGGCATGTAATTACAATTCTTGATCTAATATTTCACAGCAGGGCCCATTTCTGCACCCACCAAGAGCGAGTGAGGACTTACAGTGTTGTGGCACCAGCACCACCACCACCACCAAAGGCCCAGTTTTTCTGGCCCTGTTCAACAGGGGCATGTAATTACAATTCTTGATCTAATATTTCATAGCAGGGCCCTGTGAGGGCTTACGTTGTTGTGGCCACAACAACACCTAAGGGCCAAATTGGCCCCTACTTTCAAACATCTAACTTACAAATGACTCCTACTTGCAAACGGAAGGAGACAACAGGAAGTGAGATGAAATCTACCCCTAGGAAGGGAAATTCTCTCCTGTAAGAGTTAATATGGGAAAAACATTTCTCCTTTCCACTGATGCTTTCCAATCCTTGTTCCACAAAAAAACCCAAATTTTCAAAAAACATTTGTCATTGGGACAAAAAGTGAGGTGAAATCTTCTAAAGAGGAGGAAAGACAGCAAAACAAATGTCACAGGGGTGATAAACCTTCCCTATGTTTTCCAAAAAGCTTAAAAAAGATTTTTTGGCTGGAGCTAAACACGTTAAAAATGTACCCGTTCAAAATGACAAACAGATTCTACTTAACAACAAACCTACAGTCCCTGTCTTGTTTGCACCGCCTGTATACTGCTGTTCAGAGTATATAGAGCCTTGTGGCCCCACACCTTTCCTTATTTTAATTTGGGTGCGGGGTTCCCCTTAATATCCATACAAGACCCAAAGGGCCTGGTAATGGACTGGGGGGTACCCATGCCGTTTGTCTCACTGATTTTCATCCATATTGCCAGGACCCGACATTACATTAAACCCGCAAGCAGTTTTAAATGAGATTTTTTCCTTTAAAAATGACATTTGGTGCAGGGACTGTTCTAAACACGGGAAACACGCGCCACTTTACAGGCATACTATAGACACCCCCCAGGTACGATATTTAAAGGAATATTTCACTTTTTTTTTTTTACTTTAACCATCATTAAAATCACTGCTCCCGAAAAAACTGACGTTTTTAAAAGTTTTTTTTGCATTGATACATGTCCGCTGGGGTAGGACCCGGGTCCCCAAATCCTTTTTAGGACAATACCATGCAAATTAGCCTTTAAAATGAGCACTTTTGATTTCGAACGTTCGAGTCCCATAGACGTCAATGGGGTTCTAACGTTCGTGCAAATTTTCGGTCCGTTCGCAGGTTCTGGTGCGAACCGAACCGGGGGGTGTTCGGCTCATCCCTACTCTTTGCCATCAATTCCTGTCAGGTACTCACCAAGGCCAAAATGCTGAGAGCGGCTTCCCTTGCAACTGGGTGCACGATACCCCTGAAGGTGGCACAGAGGGTATCAGGCACGGAGAGGCACGAGTTGCCAGCAGGTGTGCAAGCCACGAAGATATCTTCAAGTGCGGAGAGAACCCGTGCAGAGTGGACTGGTTGTTGGGCCGATGAGAAGCCTGGCTGGGGCTCAAACACCTTGACCTGGAGACAGGGACTGGAGTAGATATCAACTGAACAGCTGAGGGTCAAGCACAGAGGAGCGGGTGGAAAGAAGTCCCAGGGAGGCTTGAGGCCAGAACACAGAAGGAATCCTGGAGCGGGCTGAAGATCAAACACAGTGTAAGGCAAGAGCAAGTCCTTAGGGCAGGCTGGGGGTCAAACACTGGGTAACAGTATAACAAGTCCTTTAAGCAAGCCAGGGGGTCATACACGGAGGTCAGGCAGGAGCAAGTCCAAGTGAGAGAAGCCGAGGGTCAAACACTGGAGAGGAGACAAGCAGAGAAGTCCTTAATCAAGCCGAGGGTCAAGTACTGGAGAGATTTCAGGAGTGGTCAGATGATCCGGGTCAACAATAGGCAGACACAGGTATACAGAGAAGAAACAGGAACACTGGAAGCTGAGGAGACAAACCAGCAACTAGCAAGGGGCAGAGCTGTCTTTATATAGGCCCGCCGGGGGATGTCCCGCTGTGCGCGCACGTGCTCGCGCTGATGTGCCACATCGCGCACCCACGTGCGCTAATTCGTTCGGATCGCGCGCTCGTACCCGCTGATCGTGCACCAGTATGCGCTGGTGTGCAACTTCACCTCGCAGGCGCACAGGGATGCGCTGATACTGACAGGCTCTAGTTCTGCTATTCCTCTGACAATTCCGCATTGGTCTTTCTGAGCCTTTGAAAGACAAGTTGGCCCGAGTTGGCGTTCCCCATTCTCTGGACACTTTAATTAATCTGGCCATCCAAATTGATCGCTGGTTATGAGAACAGAGATCTGAAAGAGCAACGAAGCCTGCCTGTCTGGCCTGTGAGTTGCCCCAAGTCTCCAACTCCAGCAGCCTGACGTCTTCTGCCTCTACTGCACCCACACCTGTTATCCCTGAACCAAAGCAGCTCGGCATGCTCCGTCCCTCACTTTCCTCCGAGGAACATCAACTGGGACGACACGAGAACCTCTGTTTGTATTGTGGGAAACCAGGACATTATGTGAGATCATGTCCAGCCAAGATCCGTAAGAGCCAACCTATCTTCTCTGCCAGCATACCAATCCTGCCAACTCACCTGGCTCTTCCCATTGTGCTACAGCTTCCAGGAAGAAGTATTCCTGTCTCCGCTATAATTGACTCCGGTGCCTGTAGCTGTTTTATGGACTTATCTTTCATTACAAGACACCAAATTCCTTTGCAACCCAGGGCCCAGGGACTCTCAGTACATCTGGCCGACGGGTCTGCCATTAAATCCGAACTAGTGACTCAGGAGACATACCTGTTGTCATAGCCGGCAATCACAAGGAACAGCTACGCCTGGATGCCATCGCATATCCCCTGTTTCCTGTAATCCTTGGCATGCCATGGCATGCCATGGCTCCAGGCATATAACCCTCTTAGAATAACAAGTATAGGCGCAATCACCCAGAGCTTCCACACTTCAAATCTGCACTATAAGAACAATCAAAGGACGGTCAAAAACTAAATAAAAAATGTGAAATGTGAACAGTGACAGTCCATATAATAAGCACAAGCCAATAGTCCATGTATTGCTATGGTCAGGATGACAGGGAAAAAAACGCCAAGAAAGAGCAAGCAGGGCTGCCATCATAGTAGGAAGGAAACCATGGTCCTGAGGCTGAAAGACAACAAGTAAAGAGGCGCCTCTGGGTGCAGACGTTTTAATAGATTTAAAATGCCTTAATAAGATATATAGAGATAAACTCACATTGTGGTGATTAAAACAAGCATGATAGTAAGAGTCATGGATGGCGCTCCCAGTCCTGTGCCTGTGGACAGTCTCTGTGGTGGATGCAATGACAGCTCTTCCTGGTTGTAGTGAGCCGGCTTCAGACGACGGACGAGCGGCCTCAGAACGAGGCTTGAAACACACGAGACAGCTGGCTGCAGGGGGATGGCGTCATCAACAGTGGACGCGTTTCCTGGGCAAGCGCGCTTGGGTGGTAGGCAAGCCGCGCCCCTTTCTCAACAAACCAAAACGAATTATGACGTCGGGGACTGAGAACTCCTGGGCATTAAGAATGCATTGGAGGGGGGGCGTGACTGGATGCAGGAGAGAGTGAGCGTGTGAGGTGTGATGCAGACTTCTCCTCCACTCCACTTCTTACCGCTTTGCCGCTTTGCCGCCTGGGGGTCCCCCGCCTGGGAGTCAAGGGTGTCCGGCCTGGGGAGACGCTTGACCCCCCTCCTGGCTTCTCTGGCGGTGCAGTGCGAGGGGTGACAGGCTTTGGAGATGAGAGCCGAAGATAGAGCGAGGACGCCGAGCTTGCGATCCCGCTTGTGACCCCACGAGATCTCGCGAGACTTCGGCCAATGGAGACTACGCTACAAGCACTTGCTGGTGTGTGACGCCGCTCGGCTGGCACGGAAGGACGTGCTGACACACGGTGACATACAGGGACCTGTGGGTGGAGTGGAGTGTGCACTGCGGGAGGAGAGAAGCGACCCGGCAGAGACTCTAAACCCCCCCCCCCAATCACATCCCAATAGTAACAATATTTGTAAAGAAATGAGGGTGGAGGGAAGGGAAGAAGGAAAGGAAAAAGGAAAGGGAAAAGCTTTGGAAAAGAAAAAGTCAATATGTCTACAAAATGAGGAGCAGAGGAGCAGACATCCCAAGAGGGGGTCCAATTAACACATGCTGTGAAGGAGAAAGGACAGCAGGCAGCAGTAGCCAAACTGGAGCGATACGCACATACAGCTTCCCTGTTACCTGCTAAGGGGGGTGGCCAAAAGGCAACAGCGCAAGCCAAACTGCAAGCCAAATCGCAGACAGCTTCCTCAACAGACAGGAAGAGCCAAGGGCAGACCTCCTCAAACCCAACTACTTCTTCAACCATCAAAACAGCGAGTACCAAAGGGCCAGGGGGAGGAAAACCAGGATCTGTATTTGCAATCCCACCTGTGGCACCTGAGATGGCCCCTGTGGTTGGTCCCATATCGCTGATAGAGCAACCCTCGTTGAGCGATGTACTCAATGCGGCTAATGACCCTAAAGATTCAATCATTCGTTTTGATAGCCAGCTAAAAAACATCAAGGAGGAAATACTTACCATGGGGCAAGAACTTTGTAAGAATATGGAAAGGATTATTGCTTTGGAAGAAAGAGTAAGCACACTTGAGGATGATCTGTACCCATTGAGACGAGAAATTAAAGGACTTAAGGAACAAATGGACATACAGGCGGCTAAACGCAATGAAATGGAGAATAGAAGTCGCAGAAATAATGTGAGGGTGATAGGCTTGCCAGAGCAAAGTGAGGGTCCCAACCCCATAGCATTTTTGGAGGGGTGTTTCAGGGAAATTTTTGGCCCTACTATTTTTACACCATTATTTGCGATTAAAAGAGCACATCAAGTCCCCTTTAAAACCCGACAGACGGGCGGTTACCCTAGGCCCCTACTCCTGAAACTTCTTAAAGGATCGCTAAAGATATATATATATATATATATATATATATATATATATATATATATATATATATTTATTTTTTTCTTTTTTAAATAACAAACATGTTATACTTACCTCCACTGTGCAGCTCATTTTGAACAGAGTGGCCCCGAACCTGGTCTTCTGGGGTCCTCGGCGGCTGTCTCAGCCCACCCCCCAAGGACTCAACATCTTCATGCGAGCTCCCTCGCATGGCGTTGAGTGCTTGCGAGCATGCTCCCGTGATACAGCTGGCGGCGATAGCCGCTCACTGTATCACTCGGCCCTGCCCCCGGCGCGCCGTGTCATTGGATGTGATTGACAGCAGCGCGAGCCAATGGCTGCGCTGCTTTCAATCCATCCACTCTAGCCAATCAACGGCCAGGCTGAGCGGCAAAGAGGATGTCGGGGGCGTGCGCGGGACTTAGAATGCATTAAGGTGAAAAAACTTTTACCTTTACAACCCCTTTAACTACAACAATAAAGTGGCCCTGTTGTAGAAGGCCAGAGACAGTAAGTATAATGGGGTTAAGGTCTCATTGTACCCGGACTTCTCGCCAGATCTTCAAAAGCGTAGAGCTGAATTTATACCGATTAAGCGTAGCTTGATGAAACACATGATTGTATATGCACTGTTGTACCAGGCCCACTTGCGGGTGACAGCATTTGGCGGAACACTTTTTTTCAACTCCCCGGCTGAAATGACACAATGGTTGGAGGAAAATAAGAAGGATCTATAGCTTTGTAGAATATAATGGGCGTGGAACCATTGCTGTTTTGATTTGATTATGTATAGAGGTGGAGGGGGGGCGGGAGGATGGAGAGATATTTCTTTTCCCCTTTTATTTTTCTCCCCCCCCCCCCCCCCTTCTTTTTTTTTTTTTTTTTTTTCTTGCTGTGCTTTATATTTATATATATTTTTTATGTGTGTGCTTTTTCTATAAACACTTCCGTGGGAAAGGGAGAGAACTTTTTCTCTTACACCTTTTTTTTTTTTTCCACATCTGGACTAGCACTAGAATATCACAAGCAATAATAGTGGCTGATTGAAATATAAGGAGTGGAGGAGAGGAATTGCACTTTGATTGGTTTAGATGTATGCAAGGATGAAAATCAGGGAGCAAATGAGGCTCTAAAATGGATTGTATTTTGCACAAAAATTTGTAAGATTATTGGTTTTGCAATGTGAGGAGGGAATGGTGGGAGAGGTATGGAAAGGTCACGGGTGAACCCCTATGGGGATGCTCAGTTGGACAGGGGTGGGGAGGTATGGGGGGGGGGTGATAGAAGGGGGGGATAAGGGTGGGTTGGGTAGGAGATAAAGAACACACATCACGAATAATAACACGAACCAAGACACAAATGGAGAGAAGGATGGGATATGAAGACAGGAAGAAGAAGAAGAAATGTCTGAGGCTTAGGGGATCCAATAAAAAGAACTACGGTTTTGTCTGCATTGGAGTGGAGTGGGCCTGGACTGCTCTGCCTACAGGAGACACACTTGACTACCGATACTATTGCACAACTGCACAACCATAAATTCCAAACCCAATATCACTCTGTTCATTCCTCATACTCAAGGGGGGTGAGCATAATGATTGGGAGAGAAATAGTGTTCTCCTGCCGGGAGAGCTGTATTAATACACAGGGCCGGTATATCTTCTTGTTTTGTTCGATCGAGAACAAACTATATATATTGGCAAACATCTATATCCCCCCCCCCCCCCATTTAAATTGGAGGTCCTACAAGAATTGTTGGAATTTACACTGGACAAAGCAGGAACCCCAATAATAGCGGTGGTGGACTTCAACAAAGTCCTAGATAAGAGCCTAGATAGATTCCCACTGAAATAGACCCAATGAAATAGGTGAGGGCCGGCTATCTCGATTCTTGGAGGAAATGGGGTTGAGTGATAATGCGGTATCCGCAGGAATGATAATACTCCTGTTTTTCAAGCTCCTACCTCACTCTCTCCAGAATAGACATGGTCTTGGCTAACGGAGAAGCATTACTGCTGGTAAGGAATATAGAGTATGGCCCAAGACGAGTCTCTGACCATTCCCCACTTGCGTTGACATTAAATGCAGGGGGCAAAGCCTATCCAAGAGAATGGAAAATCAACCCTTGCTGGTTGGAATTGATTGACAACCCCGGAGAAGTGGTGACTAGATTAAATGAATTCATATAAATAAATGCAGGTACGTCATCAGCTGGAGTGGTTTGGGACTACTTGAAGGCCTATCTTAGAGGTCTCCTGATTTAACAAGTGGCAAGAGTTAAAGGGAAGACCCAACCTCAGATAGACAAAGGGAATGGCTAGGCAAGCAACAAGTTTATAAAATGACCATTAGGTGAAAGATAGAGAATAGACAAATATTCCAGAGACAGTGCCAATTACGAGAGGGGGAGAGAATGGGCCGTATGTTGTCTCTTTCGATTAGATCTAATACTCCCCCCTCTACTGTTTTGGCGCTTAGGACTCTCTATCGACGCAACCAAGGTAATACATATATTTAGTGAATACTATAGGTCCCTGTATAAATCTAACAGGGGAATTGGGAGGGAAAAAATGGATGACTTCCTCCAGAGAATAATAATACCGACTTTGACAGAAAAGGATAAAATAGATATGAAAGCACCATTGACTTTGGATGAATTGCGGCAAGCAGTGGCTGGGATGCCCAACCAAAAGTCGCCAAGCCTGGATGGGCTTCCAATAGAGATATACAAATGATATGGAGAGGTATTGCTCCCAGAGTTGTTGAAGACACTGGGATGGGCACTAACCAATGGGAGACTGCCCACCTCAATGTCGGAAGCCACTATTGTTGTAATACATAAGGAGGGGAATGAACCTACTGGAAACCAAAAATTTTGGCCAGAGCACTAGCTACCCACTTAAACGGATGTATTCAAAGTCTTATACATCCCAACCAGTCAGGCTTTATTCCAAACAGGTCAACTAGCATCAACATTAGAAGAGTCCTTTTAAATATGCAGATTCCAACAGACAACGGGGGCTCTAGGGCCATATTGGCCTTGGATGCAGCCAAATACAAATGGTTGGAGAGTTTGGACGATTGTCTGATCCGGTGATCAACTAGGATAATTCGACCCTCTTATCGGTCGACCCACTTGGTAACCAGACGCCATCTGGAACTCCCAACCTTAAAGTAGTTCCAAAACTGAAATACCTGGGTGTTTGGATTGCTAGTGATATAAACCAGTACCTTAATGACAACTTAGCCCACTATTACGCAAATCAAAGTAAAAAGGCGTCTGGAGCTGGCTACCACTATCGGTAGCAGGACGCTGCAACTTAATAAAGATGGTATGGTAACCCCAGATATTAGATCTCTTTCATAATTCCCCAATCTAGATAGGCCAAAAGTGGTTTAAGAGAAAAGAATCCCTCTTTAGGGACCTAATCTGGAAAAAGGGACAATCTAGAATTAGTTTGCAAACCATGCAGCTACCAACCAAAGAAGGGGGCATGGCGGCTCCACACCCGAGGTCATACTTTCTTGCATCTCAGCTTCAACATCTAGCGGGTTGTGGAACCCTTGGAGGGGGGAATCCAAGTGGTAAGATGATGATAATGGGGGCTCCACAGTCCACACAGTACATTAATAGAGGTATTAGAGGCAGATTAATTTATCTATAGATGTCCAACAATAGAATTAATCAGCAAAGTATGGCATATAACGAAAACACTGTTGGGGTATGGAGGGGTATCAGAATATGCCCCTCTATGGAACAACAAAAACTTAGCGGAAGTAAGGTAAATAGAGAGTCCTATAGAATGGGAGAGACAGGGCATCAATCGATTAAGCCAATTATATGAGGGCAATGTCATGAAAACATTTTTAGATTTAAAACCGGAATTTAAAATATCAAATAATTTGTTTTATAAATATCTTCAAATCAGACATGCTATTCAAGCCCGGTTTAGGTCGCAGACAATCGAATGGACCCAGATCCCCACTCTCTCAAAAATAATCAACTCAGACACATCAAAAGGACTAATCTCCAAGCTATATGCCATTTTGGAAACTAGAATAATAAATGGAGTAGGACCTTCCAAGAGTAGAGCGGGATGGGAGAGAGATGTGGGGGCAATGACCACGGAAGAATGGGATAGGATTCCGAAACGAGGAACACTGGTCTCAATTTCACCCTCACAGAAGGTATCTCACCTATTCCTAATTCATAGAGTCTACTGCACTCCCAAAAAAAATGTTCAAATTTGTCTAGAGACAAAATGATGAATACCCCAGGTGCAGGGCATTGGGGGATTTTATTCATATGGTATGGAAATGCCGAAGCTATATAGTTACTGGGTGGAGATAGTAGATAGGATAAATAAAATCTTTAAGACCACAATAGAACCGACGGCCAAGACCTGTCTGTTGGGGGACATGGAGGGGGGTAGAGCTTTAAATGACACCATTGAAGTTGTGCTAAGATGCCTCTTTCAGGTGAGAAAATGAATTGCACAGAAATGGCAGACACACAACCCCCCGACTGTGGAGAACTGGATTGAGACCATCAACTCAGTAGTTTCAAATGAGAGAGTGATATACATTAGGCAAGGCAACTATAGGAAGTTTGAGAGAATGTGGAGACCCTGGCTGGATGAGATGGGGTGACCCCCAAAGAGGGGAGGGCCGGGAGCGAATAGAGATTCATTCCCCTTTCCTTTTTTCTTTTTCTCTCCCTGTTTATCTCTTGCCGCTCTCAGCCCTCCCCTCTGGAGGACTCTGGATGTTTTTTTTTCTTTCTTTTTTTTTTTACTCCGACGTTTCTCCTGACCTCTTGGAGTATTCTGCCCCATTCTTTTGAGGGGCTCTGTAATTAATAGAATGCATGTATTGCTAACGATTAGGTGGTGTGGTGTAGGGGGATGAGTTGAGGGTTGGGTGGGAGGGAATGGGTAGGTAAAACAACAATGGTACCAATCATTTTAAGATATTGCACAATATTGTATGATGTTGTATGCATTGGAGAAGTGGAGATACCTCTTAGAAGGAGCAGCGCACCTGATCCTAATCTATACGGATCACAAGAACCTGGAATACCTGAGGACTGCCAAGAGCCTCAAACCACGCCAGGCTAGATGGGCACTCTTCTTTTCCAGGTTCTCTTTCTATCTCACTTACAGGCCAGGATCTAAGAACACCAAACCTGATGCACTCTCTTGTATGTTCTGCGAGTCCGGGGAATCTGCACCGCCTGACTTCTGAGAACTTTCTGCTACTTCAGGGAGGCCTGCTCTCACAAATTAAACAGGCTTTTGTGAATGTCCCTTCACCGCTGGGAATAATGCTGCAGGCCAGGGATGGTCTGCTGTGGCACAAGGACAAAATATTCATACCAGAAAGTCTAATGCCCGTACACACGGTCGGACATTGATCGTACATTCCGACAACAAAATCCTAGGATTTTTTCCGACGGATGTTGGCTCAAACTTGTCTTGCATACACACGGTCACACAAAGTTTTCAGAAAATCAAGAAAAGAAAATCATTCTGAACGCATTGACGTAAAACACGTACGTCGGGACTATAAACGGGGCAGTAGCCAATAGCTTTCATCTCTTTATTTATTCTGAGCATGCGTGGCACTTTGTGCGTCCGATTTGTGTACACACGATCGGAAATTCTGACAACGGATTTTGTTGTCGGAAAATTTTATAGCCTGCTCTCAAACTTTGTGTGTCAGAAAATCTGATGGAAAATGTGTGATGGAGCCTACACATGGTCGGAATTTCCGACAACAAGGTCCTATCACACATTTTCTGTCGGAAAATCCGACCGTGTGTACAGGGCATAAGTGTTTCTATCTTGGGATTGTGTCATGACTACAAGTTAGACGGACATTTCGGGATCAGTACAACTGTTGAACTTGTGCAACGCACATTCTGGTGGCCTCAAGTTGAAAAGGACTGCAAGGGCTATGTAGAGTCCTGTGCCATATGCATATGGAACAAGAATAGTAAAACCAAAGCATGGCGTTTGCTGAAACCGCTATCAGTCCCGGAAAGACCCTAGAAGAATATTTCAATTGATTTTATTGTGGAACTTCCTCATCAGACCTCAGACGGATTTTCCACCATCTTTGTGGTGGTAGACCGATTATCCAAAATGGCCCATTTCCTGCCCATGAAAGGCACACCATCTGCCCAGGAAACAGCTCAAATTTTTGTGAAGGAAATTGTTAGACTCCATGGAGTCCAAGCACAATTTACCTCAAGGTTCTGGAGGGCACTATGCGAAACCTTGGAAATTGAGTTGTCATTTTCTTCCGCATACTATCCCCAAACGAATGGGCAAACAGAAAGGACTAACCAGACTCTCGAGCAATATTTATGCTGTTTTTCCTCATTTTCACAAGATGACTGGGCCGCATTACTTCCTTTAGCTGAAGTTTTTGCTTATAACAACTCCATCCACTCTGCCACAAAACAGTCCACATTTTTTGCTAATTACGGATTTAACCCATCATTTCTGACCAGTACCTTATCGGAATGTTCAGTAGATGCTGTTCTTGAAACCGTAATTTCTTTAATGCCAATAACAAACTGCTACAAACAACTATGGCTAAAACTCAAGAACATAACAAACAGGTCTTTGACAAGAAGAGACGGGGGGAGTTAATGCTGGAACCTGGTGATTGGGTTTGGCTGTCCACAGCAAACCTAAAACTAGCATGCCCTTCTAAAAAGTTAGGTCCTAAATTCATGGGACCCTTCCCGGTAAGGAGGAGGATCAATGATGTGGCCTACAAGCTAGAACTGCCAGATTCCTTTAAGATACATCCTGTCTTTCACGTGGCTTTATTAAAACCTGTGACCCTTGATCCATGGGATATGGGTCCACCCAAACCAATATTAATCGACGGGACAGAAGAATTTGAAGTCGAGGCAATTCTGGACTGTAGGAAAAGAAGAAACCAGATCCAGTATCTTGTTAAATGGGAAGGGTATGGCCCAGAGGAAAACTCGTGGGAACCCGAGGATAATGTCTGTGTGAAAGACTTGTTAAGGCATGCAAGAGATCCCATCCTTTGAAGTTGGCATGATTGGGCATCTGATTGGGCATCTGGAGGCTGCCCATTGTAAGGGGGCAATGTCAGGAAGGGCACGCCAGCAATCAAGATGGTGACTATAGATGTCCTCCTGTTCTACATGTCCACTGAGACGGGCTGCGCGGGCCCGCACACGTCCAGTGACCTTTGTGGCGCTAACAGACTATTTAGACTGCCTTACTTCCTTGGATCGCTGCTGTCTGGTCTACAGCGTTACCTGAGACCCCTGATTGTCGTTTGTCTGTATCCTGCTCCAGTTGACTCTACCTGGCTTGCTCCTGACCATCCCTGCTTATCTGCCTGCATCTGACCTCGGCCTGTTTTGACTACGTTCCTGCCTGCTCCTTCTGCTACCTCGTTGCCAGCCTGTTGCTGAACCTGCCTGTACCTGAGACCACGTTCCTGCCTGCTCCTTCTGCTACCTTGGTACCAGCCCGTTGCTGAACCTGCCTGCACCTGACCCTGCTCCAGTGTCCACCTGCTCTGGACTTTTGTGCCTACGCTTCCAGTCCATCAACCTGCACCTGCCAGAGTTCCAGTTTTCTGTCTGACAGCTGTTCCTGGGTCCATTCCAGTTCCCGCTTCAGTTCTGGTCCAGCATGTCTACTAGCAACCTTGCCAGGCACTCCTGCTCCTCCTGTTTTCTCTATCAGGGGCCTCGAGTCAGAGGTGTAAGAGAGGCCTCCCTCTGCATACCAGACTCTACCACCAGGTATGTGACAGAGCGATTTTCATTTTTGCTACTTTTTGGGTGCATTGGGCGGCGTGATTGACAGTGGATTTACATTGCGGGACACCTTTTTTTCTAATAAAGGATTTGTCAAAAACTGTCTCTTGTGATTTTATATAGGCCTGGTGGCCCTGTCCTTGCTGATATAAGAGCTGTCAAGGCAAAGAGAGAGCAGTCAGCGGGAGGCCTCCCATGGAGGGGGAGCGCTTTCATTTTTGCTACTTTTCGGGTCCGTCAGGCGGCGTGATTGACAGTGGATTTACATTGTGGGACACTTTTTTTTTTCTAATAAAGGATTTGTCAAAAACTGTCTCTTGTGGTTTTACCTTTTTGACACTTTTTTGGTGAATAGGGGTACGATGTACCCGATACCCATTCACATAGAGGGGATGGAATCTGGGGGCCCCTTTGTTAAAAGGGGCTTCCATATTAAGATATTCATGGGGAGGGCACCCCAAAGCACCCTCCCCATGTTGTGGGCAAGCGGCCTGGTTTGGTTCAGGGGGGGCACTCACTCGTCCCCCCCCCTTTCCTGGCCTGCCAGAAGGCATGCTCGGATAAGGGCTTGGTATGGATTTTGGGGGGAACCCCACACCAATTTTTTTTTCCATTTTGGCTTGGGGTTCCCCTTAAAATCCATACCAGACTCGAAGGCCATGGTATGGACTAGGGGGGTTGCCGTTTATTTTCGTTTTTTACATCTATATTGCTGGGAACCGGCAAGACATTACAGCCGCAAGCAAGTTTAAATTACATTTTTTCCTTTAGAAATGTCATTATTGCTGTGGAATGTAAAGTTGCGCCACTTTACTGGCAGACTAAGGGGACCCCCCAGGCATGATATTTAAATTATTTTATATTTCATTTTTATTGTTTCACTTGAAGCATCATTAAAATCACTGCTCCTTTAAAAATGATTGTTTTAGAAACTTTTTTTGGGATTGATACATATCCCCTAGGGCGGTACCCAGGTCCCCATACACTTTTTATGGCAATAACTTGCATATCAGCCTTTAAAATTAGGACTTTTGATTTTTCATGTTCATGTCCCATAGACTTTAATATGGTTTACATGTTCGCTAGAACTTTTTGCCTATTTGAGGTGTTCGGGTGCGAACCGAACCAGGGTATATTTGGCCCATCTCTACTGATGATATCTACATCTCCATGTGGCATTTAACAGATTGCCACTTGTTTTTTATTATGGTTTTTATTTAGTAATCCTGGCTATTAAGATTTGCATACACTTCCCTACCTTCTTGTTTATTGTACCATATGGATAAAGAGTGAGTAATACTAGTGGCTCACTGTGAAACTGATTACAGATACCTTATCATCACTTTGATCAGTACTTACATATTATATTGTTGCAATTTATTTTTATCACGTATCTACTGGTGAGATGACAAATATGTTATAGTTAAAGTTGAACACCAGGCAGATATAAAATACACAGAATGACGCAGCTTGTTTTTGTAATGCAACCAGTTTCACATGGTATCATATTCTTGTAATCAATTGTACAGCAGAGCTCAGACTGGGAGAGGAAGAAGCAGCACAAGTTGACAATTCATTGTGTTGCACTGCATATGTGTTAACAAGGGATATGAGGAAAGGAGAATGATTATACTTACCTGCTCTGTGCAGTGGTTTTGCACAGAGCAAACCCGAACCTCTTCTTCTCAGGTCCTCCACCAGCACTGGGGGCTCTTCCCCCTTGACCAGTGCCCCCCATAGCAAGTAGCTATGGGGGAACTTGTGTATGCTAGCTCCCGAGCCCTGTATTATGGGTCCAGAAGGCACATAAAGCCACAGTTTGGCCCCGCCCCCACCCTCTCCTCATTGGCTCACTGGCTGTGATTGACAGCAATGGGAGCCAATAGCTCCCACTGCTGTTTCAGCCATTGAGGAGAGGGAGCCCCAGGACAGCCGAGGCTCTCATGCACATCGCTGGATTGAGAGGGAACTCAAGTGAGTATTAGGGGGGCTGTGAGGGGGGAGCAGTACACAGAAGGTTTTTTTTATCTTCAAGCGTAGAGTGCATGAAGGTATAAAACCTTCAGTCTTTACAACCTCTTTAGGCTACAAAACAGATAATTCTTTACATTTGACTTTAAATAAGTCGCTTTGTCACCAGCAATATATCAGCTATCAGCGGTATATAATATTGTCAAACAGCAGCTCTTCACCTCCCCTCCCTGGTGCAATTCATGCCCAGAAGAAATGAACCTTCCTTTCAGCAGATGTCAATCCCCTGGCAGAAATAAATTTTCTTACCAGAAATGTCACCTTCTCAAACTTAAATACAACCTCCTCCAGCAAAAATACAAATTGAAAAGCCAAAATCTAAAATCTCCAACCAACATAAACTTACTCTGTAGAAGATCTTCATACCCATTCCCAAGTAGCACTTGACTCTCCTTGGTGATTCTGTGTTTCATTCTGGGCAAACACCACACAGCTCCCTGTTACTTATGCTTCAGTCAGTGGATTGGGACTGTAGAGCACATCTTCAGCACTAAAGAAAAATGTGTGCTGGTATTTCCCAGGGAGGAAAGAAGTACAGAATCATAGCCAAAGCCAGTGGATCTCCAAGGCAATCTAGGCAGAGATCTAGGGACTGCTGAATGTCGGGGGTCCCAGCTAACATGTTCATACTCTGCAGTAAACCAGGAGGATAGCGCAATTGGCCAAACCTGTGCATCTGCCTGTCCATTCACAAGGGAAGATGCCCATGTTGATATTTCATAAGGTGGGCCATGCCAATACAGTCAATGGAAATGGGACAGCTACTCTGTGCCAATTGCAATACTTATCAATGTCAATTGAAGGGTTTGGGGAGGGGGGGGGGTCAAATCTGCTACTTCACTAGTGGCCCATATGAGAGTAATCCTGCTCTGATCAAAGCTTCTGTCATATTTCCAGACAATGGGGGAGTAACTGTTGCAATGCTTAAAAATTCTTGAGCCACAGGCCCCAATTACCCAGGCTTGCAATACAATTGCGGAACTGCTAAAATGTGAAAATAAGGTGCTACACCCCAAAAAAATGTGAGTCAGTAGCCCAAAACCAAATACAGTACAAGTATATAAAAATAGATAGCACCAAATCACTTTAACTCAAACTTAAAGAGGAACTGCAGTCTGCTCACATAATTTGTAATAAAAACATATTTGCCATTCTGAGCTCCAACCACTTTGCATCATATTTTATATATACTGTGATTCTGTACTTGCCAAATATGCTGCAGAAATCTCCCTCCACTAAGTCTGGCTGCATCCATTTTAACTGTGGGCAGCTGAAGCTGCTGCCTGTTCACTTCCTGGATTTACACAGAGGCACACCTCCAGCTCTGCAGCTCTCATTGGCCCTCTTATGACTCACCCCCTCCCTTCTTGGCAAACTCTTATGAGAGTGAGAGCTGTTCATGATGTCATATGCCTAGGCTAATGATCAGACAAGAAACAGGAGGTGGGCTGTATAAGGTATTCACTGGCAGAAAAAAAATGTTTTACTATCCAAAGTTAAAACAACAATGGCAGAAGATTTAATAGATGTGTAGCACTACACCCAGAGGAGCCGCTTAAGTATGTTTGGTTCTGTACGCTGCCTCTCAACCCCAAGAACAGTCTCAGACCCTTCTGGCACACCTGGCAATAGTGTAAGTGCAAGGACCAATGAGAAACACACACGTTATGATAAAACACAGAAATTGTCTTTACAGCAATATCTCTGTGGAAAAGAGTAACAAACAGTAACCATATATATTCAAGTAATGCAACTGGAGAACAATAACTGAGATTAAGAGCAATATAGCTCAATACCATATTCAGGCTGCTTTCAGGGGATTCAAAACCTGAGAATAACCCCAAGAGCAAAGGCAAACATTTCAATAATTATAAATCACAATATGTCAATCTGTACCTTTACCTTTAAAGGTAACCTCTGTGCTACCTTTACTCAGGTCGGCTCTATGAGTCCAGGCAGGAGGAGAGCAGAGGAATGACCCTCTTTGTTATAGGCCTCTCTCACTGTCCCACACACACCCCTTGCATATACAGAGACCTGAATATGTGTGTGTGTGGATCCATATGGCACTAGTAGCTTCAGTACTTTTGAAGAAAAAAAAAGACTTTGAGTCTTCAGCTAGCCACTTTCGTTGGTGCACTTAAACTCCTGAATAGCAGGGCCAAACAACACAACTGGTCGGATTATCAAGTGAGAAAGGCAGGATCTTTCTCAGCAAGGTGAAAGGACAATGGTGTCTGTATACAGTGTCCCAGGGAATGGGTGACCTTATCCTTTAGCCCTGGGGCACTACAAGTGTCAGAAAGATGACTGACAGCAATGATGTCTGTATACAGTGTCCATTTAACTTCTTCTGTGGTGCAATGTCCCTGTTTCCTGCAAATGGGCAAAAGCCCCCTCACCCAATCCTGCGGTCAAGGCCCAAACAAACATTCTGGAACAAGCAGGCTCTCCTGGCAACCCGACTGGTCACCTCACACTGGAACGCTTCACAATCAGTGCAGGTGCGACTAGAAGTGGAGGCTTAAATCGTGCAGTGAAATCACCTAGGGAGCAGTACCTCTCCCTTAGGTCTGATCTCTTCCTCTGCCTCATGCTGTCTGAAAATCCCTCAGCAAAGCAAGGTGGAGTCTTTAGTTCCTCTTCTCCAGAGCATGCTGGCTCTTACATTTCCATACAGTTCAATCTGAATGTGAAACTCAAGTCCTGGAACTACAATTCCCTTTATGCTTTGCTCCCTCGTGGTAATCACTCTGCTGACAGGATGTGATGACACAGAGCCTTAGCTGGCACTAGAGGGAAACAGTGTCACTGCAACAATGTTGCTGAGTGTCTTCTCATACTGCAGGTAAGATAGCCAGCTCCCTGCTACAGATGATAAGTTGAAAAAATGATTAAAGGTCCGCTTTAAAGTCCATAAAGTAAACAAAAGTGTCTCAACACTGTGTAGAAGCAATACACTTGTGACTGTTCTTTATTCTTTCTATTCTGGTACATACACCACCACGTGTGGTAAAACTGCAAACTCACCACATATAAACTACCTCTTATCATAAGAAAGTCAATAAGAGCTTGTAAATTCCAGAAATGCAGATATCATAAGATAAGATAAAACTGGCAGTCTCCAAGAAGCGCTTAATACAGGGGTCCTCAAACTTTTCAAACAGGGGGGCTAGTTCCTCATGGTTCCTCAGACTGTTGGGGGGCCGGACTATAGTTTGAAAAAAATATGAACGAATTCTTATGCACACATCTTATTTGCAGTGCAAAAAAACCAGGAAAAATTAATACAATATTAAAAATAAAGAACAATTTTATTAACATAAACCTATTAGTATTTCACAGAATCCCCTGATCACAGACTCCTCATCACAGACCCCCCCATCACAGATCCCCCCATCACAGGCTCCTCTTCATAACAGACCCCCCCCATCACAGATCCCCTCATCACAGACTCCTCTGCATCATAGATCCCCCCATCACAGACTCACAGACCCCCCCATCACAGATCCCCCCCATCACAGACTCCTCTCCATCACAGACCCCCCTATCACAGATCCCCTCATCACAGACTCCTCTCCATCACAGACTCCTCTTCATCACATATCCCAGGCCATCACAGACTACTCTCCATCACAGACTTCTCTCCATCACAGAGCCCCCCATCACAGACTCCCCCATCATAGATCCCCTATTACAAAGCCCCCATCACAGATCCTCCCATCACAAAGCCCCCCATTACAGACTCCTCCCATCACAGATCCCCTCATCACAGAGCCCTCCAGCGGTATTACACTGCCCCTTCCATAAGATCGCAGCACTCCCCCTCCCCTCTGCTACCTTATTCACACAAGATGGGAACTTTTCAAGTGAAAGGCAGATGATTGATTGCTGGCTAGTAACCAATCACACGCTTCTTAACTCGAAAAGTCCCGCCCTTTGTCTAGACCTGTTATGTTTCTCATCTTGTGTGAATAAGGTAGCAGAGGGGAGGGGGAGTGCTGCGATCTTATGGAAGGGGCAGTCAGCGGGCTGGGTAAATCACCCTGGTGGGCCGTACCCAGCCTGTAGGCCATAGTTTGAGGACCACTGGCTTAATAGTTCATAGGCCTCATTTACAGTATGCTTCTCCCTCATAAACAATAAGCAACATATACAAGAAGAAATCTCATAGTGTAGTAGTTGTATTGACAATATAAACACATAAGGATAATAGTAAGTAATCCACTCACATTTTATAGTGCCACAAGCAGGCACCAGTATAGACAGCCATTGATACTAGAAAGAACAACCGCCCCACTACTTTATGCTTTGGAGTCAGCATGCGCTCCATGGACCGGAAGTCGTACCCTGGAAATTACGTCACCGGAAACCCAGATATGCATCTAAACAGCCATGTGAGGGATGCCATAGCCACTTGCCATTGTGACCATTGTAAACTGGCTACATAGGGAAAGCCAGAGGAGATTGAGGAGCATCTGTTCCCCATTCTCTTGCGCAATTAGTTAATTCAGAATGGACAAGCATTTAGAGACTTCCAGTTTTAGAGCTGTCATCTCTCGGCTACTATAGCTGGAGGAGCACCCAATGGAGCAAGATCTGCACTTTATTAGTTGCAGTGGAGCGCAGGGTTAACATTAGGGAGGTCTTTTAGACTCCTGATGTCTCAGTAAAGGTTACCTGTCACCTGCCCATGCTATCACATATGGGGCCTTGTGAGAGCAATAAAGTTAAACGAAAACAAACTTATTGACTACATTAAAAAAGTGTGGAAAAAATAGCTGCGCTAAACAGTGAGACCACTAGTAGTGAACCAGTGCTAAACAAGGTGAAAATAAATATACATAAATGTGAAAATAATCAAAAAAAGACAAAATACTTGAACATACGAAGATCTTAAAGAATGAGATATTGATCAAAAAGTGAATATGCAATTAATGGAAAACAAAGTCCAAAACATCCACTATGATGATATGATATACAGTGGGGCAAAAAAGTATTTAGTCAGCAACCAATTGTGCAAGATCTCCCACTTAAAAAGATGAGAGAGGCCTGTAATTGTCATCATAGGTATACCTCAACTAAGAGAGACAAAATGTGGAAACAAATCGGGACAATCACATTGTCTGATTTTTGAAAGAATTTATTTGCAAATTATGGTGGAAAACAGGTATTTTGTCAATATCAAAAGTTAATCTCAATACTTTGTTATATATCCTTTGTTGGCAATGACAGAGGTCAAACGTTTTCTGTAAGTCTTCACAAGGTTGTCACACACTGTTGCTGGTATGTTGGCCCATTCCTCCATGCAGATCTCCTCTAGAGCAGTGATGTTTTGGGGCTGTTGCTGGGCAACATGGACTTTCAACTCCCTCCAAAGGTTTTCCATGGGGTTGAGATCTGGAGACTGGCTAGGCCACTCCAGGACCTTGAAATGCTTCTTGCGAAGCCACTCCTTCGTTGCAATGTCATGCTGAAAGACCCAGCCACATTTCATCTAAAATTGCCTATGCTGATGGGAGGAGGTTTGCGCTCAAAATCTCATGATACATGGCCCCATTCATTCTTTCATGTAGACTTTGTTTATGTCCCAGTTCAGTATTTTGCTAATTTTGTTTATCATCTTTATTTCTGCAGTGTCCTTCATTATATTCAATTTTTCCACTCTCACCTCTCTTGCCATTATTTTTGCCATCATTTATCATGGCGGACTGGACATCACCTAAGTCTAATTGTGTCTCCACCCTCACTTCAGATCGAGGCTTGGTTAACACTGTTGTGTATTTAAATGTGATGCGGCAGTGCGTCGCCACCCCAGATGACGTCATCTTATGACGAAACGTGCGTCGGGTGGACAGAACGTGCTGACGTCATTGCGTTTGACCTCCTGAGTGAACGGGCGTTCGCATGCTGGCTGGCCTATATGCTTTTTTTATCCCTTCATTTGTAAGTGCAATATATCTTTTTATCTTTTACAATAAATATTTGTATCAGTATTACACTATGGGAAGTTCCCTTTTCTCTATTTCTGGGTAACATCTGGTATACAACTGAGTCCTGGTTTGATGCCCTCTGAGTTCTATATCCCGGACCCCCTAGGACAAGACCCTGGCTGGGTGTTTAGCCGCAAGCTGTCCTTTACTTGCCTTCTGGTAAGCATGCACTTCTCACGGTGATCAGCACTTAAGGGTGATGGAAGATTACTCATTTAGATCACATCACCATAGTGAATGTTTTGGATATTCGTATGTTCAAGTATTTTGTCCTTTTTTGATTATTTTCACATTTATGTATATTTATTTTCACCTTGTTTAGCACTGGTTCATTACTAGTGGTCTCACTGTTTAACGCAGCTATTTTTTCCACATTTGATGTTATTATTATTATTATTGTTATTATACAGGATTTATATAGCGCCAACAGTTTACGCAGCGCTTTACAATATAAAAGGGAGACAATACACTTTTAATACTATAAGATACAGGAGGATTAAGAGGGCCCTGCTCAGAAGAGCTTACAATCTAATAGGGTGGGACAGGTGGTACAAAAGGTTGTAACTGCGGGGAATGAGCTAATGGAAGTGGTAAAAGATTAGTTAGAGACTTTGTAGGCTTTCCTGAAGAGATGAGTTTTCAGGGATCGCCTGAAGGTAGCAAGAGTAGGGGATAGCCAGACAGGTGGAGGTAGCGAGTTCCAGAGGATGGGAGAGGCTCTGGAGAAATCCTGGAGACGAGCATGAGAGGAGGAGATGAGAGAGAGTAGGAGGTCTTGAGAAGAGTGGAGAGGACGATTTGGGTGATATTTGGAGACAAGATTGCTGATGTAGCTTGGGGCAGAGTTGTAAATGGCTTTGTATGTTGTGGTTTGTATTTTGAATTTAATTCGCTGGGTGATTGGGAGCCAGTGTAGGGATTGGAGGAGAGGGTTGGCAGACACTGAACGGTTGGTAAGGTGGATAAGTCTGGCAGCAGCATTCATGATAGACTGAAGAGGGGATAGCCTATGGAGAGGCAGGCCAATGAGAAGGGAGTTGCAATAGTCAAGGCGAGAGATAACAAGGGAGTGAATGAGGAGCTTGGTGGTTTCATTTGTTAAAAAGGGGCGAATTTTAGAGATGTTACAGAGGTGAATTCTACAAACTTTTGACAACGATTGGATTTGGGGCTGAAATGACAAGTCAGAGTCTAGGATTACACCTAGTACCCTGGCGTGAGGGGAGGCACTGATGGTTGCATTGTTGATTTTGATGGAAAAGTCATGTAGGGGGGAACGGGCGGGGGGAGGTAATATTAATAGCTCAGTTTTAGAGAGATTTAGCTTAAGGAACTGGTGTGACATCCATGCTGATATGTCAGTTAGTAAGTTAGTAATGCGAGAGGAGAGTGAAGGAGTGAGGTGAAGAGTATACAGATAGATTTGGGTGTCATCAGCGTATAAGTGGTATTGGAAGCCGTGGGCGGTTATCAAGTGACCAAGGGAGGAGGTGTAGATAGAGAAGAGAAGGGGTCCAAGAACAGAGCCTTGGGGGACACCCACAGAAAGGGGCAATGGAGAGGAGGAGACAGAGTTGTAGGTGACACTAAAGGAGCGCTGTGATAAATAGGCAGAGAACCAGGATAGAGCAGAATCTCGGAGGCCAAGGCAATGATGACCTCCGAGATGTGTGTATGTATGTATTCCATATATTAGTTGCTGCTCTACATTTAGTTTTTTTTTTAGGTTTATTTATTTTGTTAGGAGCGCAGTATTTTCCCTTTTTTTATCTTTACATTGAAAAGTGTTAAAATAAATAATTTATAATAATAATAAAAAAATGAAAGCACCCTAGTGCCACACTGCACTAACATTGTGCTGCTTTAACTGAAAGAACAATGTATTCAATAATCATATAAGATATTTAATTCAGTATTTCCTTGTTAGAAATATTTCTACCATAGCTGCAAGGAAGTATATATATTGACATATATGTCTATGAACAAGGACTAAGTAGAAAGTAGAGCTAAATAGGTAATCAGTATCTATGGCTGATTGTGAAAGGTTACCATGTAGTGAAACATGATCAGCAACATAGACCCCAATTTTTGTACACATGCTGTGCTTATTGCTGTGCTGCTTTTATTGAAAGAACAAAGTAATCAAATAACATGTAAGGTATTTAATTCTGTATTTTTTCCTTGTTAGAAATATTTCTACCATAGCCACAAGGAAGTACCGTATATATAGTGACATCTATGTTTTTGTGCGGTATAACTATATAAATACATATGTAATAAAAACCACAAGAATGCAAACTGATAATCTGTAAAGGTTTTTAAATAATCATTTATGAAAAATTTTAGATATCGTAGCTTTCCGCCATTTCACTGACACACATAATTTTAAGTGTTGACATGTTTGGTACCTACTGTATCTAATGAAGGCAACCTCATCTTTAATGTTTTCCAAAACACTGGGTATTATATTGTGTTTGTGTGCAATAAAAAAAAAGTGTCTTTTTTCCTGAAAATATGCATTTGATAAACAGCTGCCCTTATAATGTGCAACATAACAAATTGCACCTACCATCATTTTATTCTCCAGGGCCTATTTATTCAGAGAACATATAATATTTAGGGGTTCTAAGTTCTAAGCAATTTTCCAGCAAAAAAAAATACTTATTTTAACATGTATGTGAAAACGAAAAAGTGCCCCAGACACAAAGTGGCATAAAGTGATTGGCTTGCTATGGGGGCACTCATAGAAGAGGAGGAGTGGACCCCAGAAGAGTAGGTTTGGGACTGCTCTATGCTATACAGTTGCACAGAGCAGGTAAAGTATATCATGTTTATTATTTTAAGAATACTGTACAACTTTTTTTTTTCTTTACAACAGCTTTAAATTTGGAACTAAAAAGATAAGCCCATAGCAAAAGACAAAAGAAATAAGTGCATAGCTGGCATGGCAGGGTAGCAGGGCAACCTGGACACAAGGGGTTAACCCGGTGTTTTGGGTATGTTAGTTAAGTGGGGGTGGCCAGGGGGGGTTGCGGGAACTAGGAAGGGAGGTACCAAGTGTTCGGAGGTCATTCAGAGGTCACTGGATGAAGAAGCAGCTTCCCAACCTCCTGCCCCTTTTTTGTGGAATGGACATCCTGCAGAGATTATGGTAGTGCTGTGGCGGTTGGGATCTTTGGAGGCCGTCAAAAATTAATACTGATATGGCATAGTGGGGAACCATCTATGGTATGGAGTCTTTGGTAAGATGCCAGTTAACCGAGGTTTAACTGGGCATTTGGCATATGGGTATCAGCTTTGGAAGGTGGAGAGTTGGTATAGTCCTCAAGTCGGTGTGTTGCGACTGGGGACCGTGTGTGGTCATGCTGATACTACAATCGATTTTGGGTCTTTTCAGTGCCTTCAAAGATCAGCAACATAGTTTAATAGATATATGTGAGATTATGTGTTTTTTGTAAATAAAATGTTTATGGTTATTGTTAATAAATACTCCAAAAGGGTGTCGTCTGGGTATTTAAGATAGGTACAACAAATATGGTAGCAGTAAGGGCAATGGTCAGTTTGCATCTGTCTTACCATAGTCAAGTTTATTAATGATTCCTCTATTGTTGATGCAGACCAAGCATGTACAGTCAGCTGACACCACAGTCAAATTCCTCATCCATTGAAATGCTGAATATGCCTAAATGGCTTCTCAGTAGTTCTTTAAAAGTTTTGTTTTTTTTTTTTTTTACCCTAACTTGCAAATCATTTTTTAAATTAAAACTTGAAAGTCATAGGGCCATATTTCATTAAATACTTTATAAATTCTAAGTTCTTTAAGATATTTCAAAGGGCCACTATTACTTAAAATACATTCAACACCTGTTTTCTAACATTCACTGAAATTAGAACATTTTTGTGAGGATATTTAATGTGCAGAAAAGTGTGTTTCCCACTGTTTGCACTGTACATAATTGCCTACCTAAACCCTAAACAAACATGTGATGCTTTATTATTTGTGATTCATAAAAGTGCATTTTGTAGGGGTGATCACTTTCAAAAGAATGGGCAGATGCATCATAGTTTCCAACTGTCCATGATTTCAAGGGACTGTCTCTGATTTGGAATAAAGTCCATCTGTCCTTCTTTCCTCCTCATTTGTCCCTTATTGTGGCCTGATCTATATAGTTGTATATAAAATGCACTATTTATCTTTCAAAAAGTGTTTCCCAGTGCTAAACCTTTCATCCAAATTCTAAATGGCTGCATTTGTAAATGTCAAAAGCCAATGTAAAGGAATAGTAGTGGTAAAAAAAAAGCATTTGTGGGTTTAACCACTTCAGCCCTGGAAGATTTTACCCCCTTCCTGACCAGAGCACTTTTTACAATTTGGCACTTCGTCGCTGACAATTGCACGGTCGTGCAACGTTGTACCCAAACAAAATAATTTGCGTCCTTTTTTCCCACAAATAGAGCTTTCTTTTGGTGGTATTTGATCACCTCTGCGGTTTTTATTTTTTGCGCTATAGACAAAAAAAAGAGCGTCAATTTTGAAAAAAATTTTTTTTATTACTTTTGCTATAATAAATATCCCCAAAAATGTTTTTAGAAAAACAAATTTCTTCATCAGTTTAGGCCAATATATATTCTTCTACATATTTTTGGTAAAAAATTGCAATAAGTGTATATTGATTGGTTTGCACAAAACTTATATCATCTACAAATTATGGCAAAGATTTATGGCATTTTTAATTTCAATTATTTTTTACTAGTAATGGCGGTGATCTGTGATTTTTAGCAGTACTGCGACATTACGACGGACAGATCGGACACTTTTGACACATTTTTTGGGACCATTAACATTTACACAGCGATCAGTGCTATAAAATTGCACTAATTACTGTGTAAATGTCACTGATAGGGAAGGGGTTAACACTAGGGGGCAATCAAGGGGTTAACTGTGTGTTCCCTCAGTGTGTTCTAACTGTGAGGGGATAGGACTGACTGGGGGAGGAGACATATCGTTGTTCCTGGAAAAAATATTTTACTGCGCTATCCTAGTGTCACAATGATAACAAATGTGAAAAAAACAGCTGCAACTAAAATGTGAGACATACACAATAATCAAAATAGGAAAAGAAAAGCTGCGCTAAATACTAAATGTGATCAAAATAAAGTGACTTATAGATATTTTCGATACATCTAACACAATAGCGATAAACTCTCCGTGTAACCCAATGTTGCATCGATATTAAAACACAACGCTAATGAAGTGTACAAAGAATAGAACAATGAAGGCTGCAAGAACTCTCCAAATATCCAATCAACTCCGATGGGTTGCTAAAAAGATGTTCCACGATCTATAGAGTTCATAATGACAGTTCAAGTGATAATTCCTCAACCCTCTATTCCGTAGTGACATGTAACCATGACACCCAAGAAGATGTGACAGGGTATGACAGGAAAGATCCTCCACCAATAATAATACTGCCACTTACCAGCTTGCTAGATCTCTTGTTTAAGGAGATCACAAGTGCCTGTGGCTTTATCCCCAGCCCCGGGTCTCTGTGCTTGGATAGCTAGATGTTCCCATACACTCCGCTCAGGATATCCTCAGTACAAATGGTATTCACTCATTCCCCATGTAAGGATAGAAAGGCTTCCATAGTGTAATTCTTTAAAAGTATGTATTAATTAAAAACAACAATATTGCACTTACTATTTTTCCGTGGGTATAAAAGCGTCTCAGATAATAATTGAGCTGGCCGGCTCTCAATTGCTGCCTGTTGCTTCCGGGACAAGCGTGGTATGTGGTGATGTCAGCACGCCGGTCCTCCAAATGCTGTTTCATCACAGATGGCGTCTTCCAGGGGCACAGGCGGCCTGCTGACTCACCACCATATATACACAACAAACAAAAAAGGAAACGCCCAGCTCTGAGCTCCTGGTGTCCCTCGGTAAAATCCACCATTTTGGAATAGGGCAAATGCCCATACACTATGTAACACTGGGAATGTTCTAATTTGACAGTCAGCATTTAAAACCTAGCTAGCGCCAAATTTGGATATTGATGATTAAAGATCAAAAATTTATTTGAAAAAGTTTGTCATTAAAATAAATGTATAATATCTTGATCCCGCTCCTCTCACTGCATCCAGACAAGAGGATGAGATTATTTATCTGATAGATGTTATTAGTCCTGAGGGTGCACCTATGGATTTAATCTAACCCTGTGCCTTGTGTCGCTGAGAGTTATATAGATAAAACTCTACACAACTCCCACCATATACATAGGTAACACCCCCGCATGGAGCCCTTGTGAGCGACTGGTCACCCAACCGCTCCCAAAAGTTCCTCGGCCTATGACAATGGGACAATTAAATCACAGTGTCTATTATTAAGTAAAAAAATTATTTGGTTTTATGTAAAATATTTAGAGAAGAAAGAGAAAAAGACTTGTTGTTAAAAAGAGAAAAGGGATTTTTTTGTTTTATTTTTTAAATATTGTCAGATACCTCCTTTGGTTCAAAACAGAGAAAAAGGGAGTAGACCAATTAATGTAAACTTGCCAAAATACCCCCCCTTTTCGCACCCATAAATAAATAAACCCATGGGTGGAGAAATAGGGAAGCAGCAAGCAACACGTTATTTTAATGATTCATATAACATCACCACAATGTAACATGCTTCCAACCCTCTTATGTAGCACAAAAAAGGGGAAAAAGAAAAAAGAAAGAAAATATGCCAACATAGTGGACTAAATGTTGTTGAAATAAATGACAACTAAAAACTCTCTTAGAGAGAAGATTAGATGTTGCGTGCCAATCAACCCAACCTGCTCCATACAACCACCAATAGAGACAGCCAGGAACTCAGAGCTAGTTTGCATCGTTATCATCTAGCCATTATCGATAAATGCATTAACATCTGTGTCAATGTTAAGGCCATGTGGGGTGTAACAGCGTACCCTATGAATCCATGCCATCTCAAGCCTGGATAGTTCCCTAACCAGGGAGCTACCCCTCCAATGAGCACTAAATTTGTCAATCTCCAAAAACAGTGTATTAGCGGGGTTTCAGTCATGATGGATGGCATAATGTTTACAAACAGAATGGAATTTGAAACCGTTTTTTATATTGGTGATGTGTTCCCCCAAACGGACCTGCATAGATCGTTTAGTCCTGCCAATATATTGAAGCCCGCATGGGCATTGTAATAAATACACAATGCCCTTCGAGTTGCATGTGATAAATGGCTCAATTTGATGTTCTCCAGAGGTACTTGTTAAAACAAAGGACTGAGTTTTCCTCTGTTTACTTTTATTCAATGTGCAAATCTGACATCTTCGACACTGGTGGTATCCAGAAAGATTTTGAAAAAAGGATACTTTTTTAGTGGGAGGGTCCACAACATTAGGGGCAACCCTATTTTGAAGGGAAGGAACCCCCCTAAAAATCACCTGTGGGTTGGCAAGTAAAAATGTTTTGATGATCCTATCATTACCTAGCAGGTGCCAGTGCTTGCTAAGAATTTTTTTAATTAAATAGTGTTGGGTTGAGAAGGTTGTGATAAACGGTATAATAGGTCTCTCTTTTGCCTTCCTAGGGCCATCATTCAACAGTGTGGATCTGTCTATTTCTGCTACCTGTTCGATTGTACTTTCCAAGGAATCTGAATCATAGCCTTTCTCTTCCAATCTAACCTTTAGAATGCCAGCTTGAATTCTATAGTCATTCATATCTGTACAATTCTGTCTCATTCTTACGAACTGACTCTTCAGAATTGACTTAAGCCAGGCATCGTGATGACAGCTCCCCAAAGGTATAAAGGCATTATGGTCAGTCTTTTTAAAAAACAAAACCATCTTAAATAAACCTTCTCCCTTTGAAATAGTGAGGTCGAGAAAATTAATTTTCTCTTGACCCGCCTCATGGACAAACCTGGTACCCCTATTGTTGGTATTGATGGAGGAAAAAAATTCATCCAGCTGGGAGATGATCCCATCCCATAGGAGGAGAACATAATCTATATACCTAGCCCAAAATAACAAATGTGGGCTTTGGTCCTTATAGATGACGTTCTCATCCCATTTGGCCATGAATAAGTTGGCCAAACTAGGGGCATATTTTGCCCCCATAGCCACACCGCGCTGCTGTCGGTAATATTAATGGTCGAACCAAAAGTAATTGTGGCCTGGTATGGCTTTTAAGGGGAACCCCGCGCCCAAATTAAAAAAAAATGGTGTGGGGTCCCCCTCAAAATCCATACCAGACCCTTCAGGTCTGGTATGGATTTTAAGGGGAACCCCGCGCCAAAATTTTTTTAAAAAATGGCTTGGGGTCCCCCCAAAAATCCATACCAGACCCTTATCCAAGCACGCAACTTGGCAGGCCGCAGGAAAATAGGGGGGACGAGAGAGCGCCCCCCTCCTGAACTGTACCAGGCCACATGCCCTCAACATTGGGAGGGTGCTTTGGTGTAGCCCCCTAAAGCACCTTGTCCCCATGTTGATGGGGAAAAGGGCCTCATCCCCACAACCCTTGCCCGGTGGTTGTGGGGGTCTGCGGACGGGGGGCTTATCAGAATCTGTGAGCCCCCTTTAACAAGGGGACCCCCAGATCCCGGCCCCCCCCTGTGTGACTTGGTAACGGGGTACAAATGTACCCCTACCATTTCACAAAAAAGTTAAAAAACACAAGAGACGGTTTTTGACAAGTCCTTTATTAATTTCTTCTTCTTCCATCTTCTTTCTTCTGGTCTTCTTTCAGTGTTCTTCTTCTTCCTCCATCTTCTTCTTCTCCATCTTCTTCTTCCTTTGCTCTTCTCGTCCCGCATCTTTCTCTGGCTTCTTCTCCGCTCCGTCCGACGCGTGACGCTTTGGTTCTTCTGACACTTCTTATATAACGGAGGGCGGGGCCACCCAGTGACCCCGCCCTCCTCTGACGCACGGGGACTTCCCTGTGGCTTTTTCCATGTTGTCAGAGGGGGGCGGGGTTTGGTATGGATTTTGAGGGGGACCCCCATGCCATTTTTTTTTTTTAATTTTGGCGTGGGGTTCCCCTTAATATCCATGCCAGACCTGAAGGGCCTGGTATGGAATTTAGAGGGACCCTCACACATTTTTTAAAAAATTTTGGTTCGGGGTTCCCCTGTGGGGAAATTCCATGCCGTTTTTATCAATGAACTTTTATGTGTATTGCCGGACCAACTGTCAGAAGAAGCCCTCGTTCTGGTCTGGTCGTTTCTCACGCATTCCACGCGGAATGGCGTTCCGGCGCATGTGCGTGCGAGGCTCGGCGCTACGGCGCACGCGCATTGGTGCACACCCAACGTGATTCCCTGGGCGGCCTATAAAAGGCGCTCAGAGAATCACACAAGTTGCTGGTTTGTCTCAGCTTCCTGTGTTACCTGAACCTGTATCCTGTATCTCTGCTTGACTACCCGTTGTGACCCGGATTTGCCTTTGGACTTCTCTTGCCTCTCTCCTGGACCTGACCTCGGCCTGTTTATCGGATTCCCACCAATCTCCTGTGTTTGACCCTCGGCCTGTTACCTGGACTGTCTCCTGTCTCCTAGCCTGACCTTATTGCTTGTACCTGGACTCTCTTTATCTTGTCATCCTACCTTGCAGATCCTGCAGTGCCATAGCACCATCCCGGTGTTTGATCCTCAGCCTGGTTCTGGACTTTCCGCCTGTGGTCTGCACTTTGCCTACCAGTACCTGCACAGTGGCTCTTCTCTGCCAAGACTCCACAAGCAAGTCATCCTCAGTCCATTGGGGAGCCTGTGCCTCTTCGTGCCATTCCCTCCCTGTATCAACCCCAGGGGGCGAGCTGCGCTTAGTCGCAAAGGCGAAACCGCTCTCGGCATCTCGGCCTCGGTGAGTACTATCAGTGACAGTACAAACCAGCCATGTCAGAGGCCGACAGAGCGCGTTCCCCACTGGAGATCCTGTGTCAGCAGGTCTCGGCTCTCACTGGGGCTGTCCAAAAATTGCAAGACAGCTACGCCTAAATTGACGGCCGTCTTCAACAACTTTCCGGACCATCTCCAGCTTCTGCCGCTGCTTCTGTACCTCCCAGCGGAGGTTCCTCTTCTCAGTTACCAACTAATCCCACCGTGGTCATGGCTGCTTCAGAACCCAGGGTTCCCAAACCAGAGCGATTCTCCAGCAATCGTAAAAAGTTCAGGGCGTTTAAAAATGCTTGTTCCCTGTATTTGGCTCTGCAACCCAGGACCTTTTCATCGGATGTGGTAAAAGTTGGCTTCATCATTTCTCTCTTGGCAGATGAACCACAAGCTTGGGCTCATAGCCTAATGGAACAGAGGAACCCCATACTGAATTCAGTAGACACCTTCTTCGAAGGTATGGCACAACTTTATGACGACCCCCAGCGCACGGCCACGGCCGAAGCCTTATTGCATAACCTAAGCCAAGGACGAAGACCAGTAGAGGACTATATTGTAGAGTTTCGGAAGTGTTCAGCTGATACTGGCTGGAATGAACCTGCCCTCAAATACCAGTTCCGTCAAGGCCTGTCTGAAGCATTGAAGGATGAGCTGGCCAGGATCAAGACCCCTGATTCCCTGGAAGACCTCATTCAAATCACCACTAAACTGGATCGTCGCATGCGTGAGCTACGTGCAGAGCGCTTCCAGACTCCTCATCCTACCTGGATGATACCTAAACCGACTCCTATCCATCCACCTTACACGGCTCCACCAGTCCCTACCACTCCTGAAGCTGAGCCGATGCAGCTTGGTCTAGTCCGTGCCCCACTCACTTCAGAGGAGAGACTACGTAGGCGCCAGGGCAATCTGTGCCTTTATTGTGGGGGTTCTGGACATTTCCTCCGTTCCTGTCCCATGAGACCCAGTAAGTCCTACCCACGGTCTGCTATTAACCAACAAGTTTCCGGTTCTTCTCAGCCTTATGTTACTCTTTTTGTTTCCTTACAGCTTCCGGAAAAGGAGGTTCACCTACCCGCTATAGTTGACTCCGGAGCGTGTAGCGTTTCCTGGATGCCTCACTAGCCGCAAGCTTGCACGTTCCTTTAACCACTAAAAACCAAAGTCTACAGATCCACCTAGCCGATGGGTCCCTGCCTCGCTCTGGTCCTGTCACTCAGGAAACCAGACCCATCCTCACCACCACTGATACAGGCCACCAAGAATACCTGCGCTTTGATATCATCTCTTCTCCGATGTTACCCATTATCTTGGGACTCCCATGGCTCCAAGCCCACGAACCACAGATCAATTGGAACAAAAAAGAAGTCTCTTTTTCTTCTCAATATTGCTCCAGACATTGCCTTCTCCCAGCACCAGCCTCTGTTTCTACCATTGCAACCATATCCGATAGTCTTCAACATGTACCCACAAGCTACCTGGAATTCAAAGATGTATTTGATAAACAACAGGCTGACTGCCTACCAGCCCATCGGCCTTATGATTGCCCCATAGAAATTTTGCCGGGCGCTGAAATCCCTTTTGGTCGCATTTTTCCTTTGTCCGAAACAGAATTAAAGACTCTCAAAACATACATTGATGAAAATCTTGAGAAAGGGTTCATTCGCTCCTCCTCATCACCGGCCGGAGCTGGTATTTTCTTTGTAGAGAAAAAAGATGGATCCCTCCGACCTTGCATTGATTACAGGGAATTAAATAAAATCACCATCAAGAATCGGTACCTGCTTCCTCTCATCCCGGAACTATTCCAACGTTTCAGATCCGCCCGCATCTTTTCCAAACTAGACTTGCGTGGCGCATACAATCTTATCCGGATCCGAGCGGGCGATGAATGGAAGACCGCCTTTAGATCCAGGTTTGGACACTATGAATACCTGGTAATGCCATTTGGACTTTGCAATGCCCCAGCCACGTTCCAACACCTTGTGAACGATATCTTTCGCGAATATCTTGACAACTTCCTAGTAGTCTACCTAGATGACATTCTCATTTTCTCAGCCACCATGGAACTTCATCGGGCACATGTCAAACTGGTTCTCTCGATCCTCAGAAAACACAAACTATACCTTAAGGCGGAGAAATGCGAATTCAAATAGACCACAGTGCAATTTTTAGGATTCATAATCTCAATTGACGGCGTCGCAATGGACCCCCAGAAGGTCAAAGCAATCCAAGAATGGCCAGCTCCTGTAGATAGAAAAGGGGTACAACGGTTCTTAGGTTTCTCAAACTTTTACCGAAGATTTATTGTAGGATTCTCAGCCATCGTAGCCCCCATCACTCAACTTACACGCCAGCATAATCGTTTTCAATGGTCTCTGGAGGCTCAGGAAGCGTTCTTAAAATTAAAAGCACTATTCTCGTCTGCACCAGTCTTACGACACCCGGATCCAGCCTTGCCTTTCATTCTGGAAGTCGATGCCTCAGAGACCGCTACTGGTGCCATCCTCTCACAAAGACAAGGGCCCAAGGCTCTACTGCATCCCATGGTCCCGGAAATTAAGCGTCCCGGAAATTAAGCATCCCTGAAAGAAATTATGATGTAGGCGATAGAGAATTATTGGCCATCAAATTCGCCTTGGAGGAGTGGAGGTATCTGCTTGAAGGGGCGTCCAATCCTATCTTGATATTTACTGACCACAAGAACCTGGAATAGCTGCGAACAGCTAAACGGCTAAGGCCCAGGCAAGCCCGATGGGCCCTCTTCTTTTCCCGATTTAACTTCCACATTTCTTATAGACCAGGGTCAAAGAACGGAAAGGCGGACGCACTCTCGAGGATGTTCCATGAAACTTCTCAGGTAACAGAGCCGAGCACCATCCTGTCTCCGCAAAATTTCCTCCTAGTTACTCAAGGGGACCTAATGTCCGCAATCAAATCCGCATCCGCTCAATGCTCAGAACCCCACGTGTCTTCTATGGAGAAACGCAATGATCTATTTTGGTCTCATTGAAAAATCTTCGTTCCGCTGGAATCTAGGCTCCTAACCTTACAGTCCTTTCATGACCACAAGCTAGCAGGCCATTTTGGGTCACAAAAAACCATGGAACTGGTCTCATGTTCCTTCTGGTGGCCAGGCTGGAGACAAGACTGCAAGAACTATCTGTCATCCTGCATTCCCTGCCAGCGCAGCAAGGGCTCAAATACAAAGTCGTGGGGCCTGCTTAAACCCTTGTCCATCCCTGAACGCCCATGGGCAGAAATCTCCATGGACTTTATTGTAGATTTGCCTCCATCAGGGGGGTTCACGACTATCTTTGTCGTAATTGATCGACTTTCAAAGATGGCACACTTCCTGCCCATGGTGGGTACTCCCTCTGCCTCTGCTACTGCTAACATGTTTTTTAAGGAAATTATCAGGCTTCGTGGTACCCCGGTGAGCATCACCTCTGACAGATGGGTTCAGTTCACTTCAAAATTCTGGAGAGAATTATGCAAGACCTTGGAAATAAAGATTTGTCTGTCCTCCGCTTATCATCCTCAAAGTAACGGCCAGACGGAGAGGACAAACCAAACTCTGGAACAATACCTCCGATGCTTCTGTTCCAATTCCCAGGATGAATGGTCCTCCCTCCTGCCATACGCGGAATTTGCATATAACAACTCCATTCATTCCGCTACCAACCAGACACCTTTCTGGTCTAATTTTGGATTCCACCCTTCCTTTCTTCCAGTTTCCATCCCTGAATTATCGGTCCCTGCGGTGCAGGACCGAGTAAATTCTATCCAGTCAAACTTCCAAAGGATCAAAGCAGCAATGCAAAAGGCTCAGGATGACTATCAAAAATACTACAACAAGGGAAGGAAGGAGAACCCGGCTTTTAAAGTAGGCGAGGAAGTATGGCTATCAACTATCCATCTCAGACTGCCAATTCCCTCCCGGAAACTGGGACCAAAGTTTATAGGTCCTTTTAAAATAAAGAGGGTAATCAACCCAGTGGCCTTTGAATTAGCTCTACCTGATGCTTACAAGGTGCATCCAGTCTTCCATGCATCTCTCTTAAAACCTATTGTTCCCAGCCCTTTTTCTGACAGAGAGAGACCTCCACCACCACCGGTCCTAATCGACGGAGAAGACGAGTTTGAAGTAGAAAAAATTCTAAATTGCAGAAAACATGGTAGACAACTTCAGTACTTGATCAAATGGAAGGGGTATCCTCCTGAGGATAACTCCTGGGAACCAGCCAGGAATCTACATGCTCCACAGCTTCTCCAGGCATTTCACCGAGAACATCCAGAACTGATGTCAACTTTGGGTGTCCTGAGGCCACCTCTCGGGGGGGGGCACTGTCAGAAGAAGCCCTCTTTCCGGTCCGGTCGTTTCTCACGCATTCCCCGCAGAACGGCGTTCCGGCGCATGCGCGTGCGAGGCTCGGCGCTGCGGCGCTCGCGCACGCGCATTGGTGCACACCCAACGTGATTCCCTGGGCGGCCTATAAAAGGCGCTCAGAGAATCACACAAGTTGCTGGTTTGTCTCAGCTTCCTGTGTTACCTGAACCTGTATCCTGTATCTCTGCTTGACTACCCGTTGTGACCCGGATTTGCCTTTGGACTTCTCTTGCCTCTCTCCTGGACCTGACCTCGGCCGGTTTATCGGATTCCCACCAATCTCCTGTGTTTGACCCTCGGCCTGTTACCTGGACTGTCTCCTGTCTCCTAGCCTGACCTTATTGCTTGTACCTGGACTCTCTTTATCTTGTCATCCTACCTTGCAGATCCTGCAGTGCCATAGCACCATCCCGGTGTTTGATCCTCAGCCTGGTTCTGGACTTTCCACCTGTGGTCTCCGGCTGCACTTTGCCTACCAGTACCTGCACAGCGGCTCTTCTCTACCAAGACTCCACAAGCAAGTCATCCGCAGTCCATTGGGGAGCCTGTGCCTCTTCGTGCTATTCCCTCCCTGTATCAACCCCAGGGGGCGAGCTGTGCTTAATTGCAAAGGCAAAACCGCTCTCGGCATCTCGGCCTCGGTGAGTACTATCAGTGACACTGACAATTCATTATAGCCGGCGCTAGGGATAGTAGTTTTACATCACTTTTTTTCCTTTAGAAATGTAATTTTGCTGTCAGACTGTTCTAAACACGGGAAACATGTGCCCCTTTACAGGCATACTATAGACGCTCCCCAGGTACGAAATTTAAAGGAATATTACACTTTTATTGTTTCACTTTAAACATTATTGAAATCACTGCTCCCGAAAAAACGTCCATTTTTAAAACTTCTTTTTGCATTGATACATGTCCCCTGGGGCAGGACCCAGGTCCCCAAACACTTTTTATGACAATAACTTGCATATAAGCCTTTAAAATGAGCACTTTTGATTATTCATGTTCATGTCCCATAGACTTTAACGGTGTTCGTGTGTTCGAACAAATTTTCTGGATGCGAACCGAACCAGGGTGTCATAGAGGTTACCTGGTTGGGCGTCGGTGCACGCCGGGGGCGCATTGGTGCGCGCGTTCCTGTGTGTGCTGGGGCGCGTGCTTCTGGGGGCACTGGCGTGTCTGATCCGGCTGGCCATGGTGTGCACCTTAGCGCGCGTCCGCCTACGGGTATTGCTATACGTGTGCCTGGTGGTGCTGGTGTGCGCGCCGGTGTCCTGGGGCACGCTCGGGCGCATGCGGGTGCGTGGGCGTCTGTGCGTATCGGCGCGCGCACGAGCGCGGCGTTTGGCGCCAATCAGCCTATTTAGGTTTGCTGCAATCTCTGATCAGTGCTGCCTGATCAACAGCTCTTGTGCCAAGTTCCGTGATCCTCTCTATGTTCCTGTGTTCCCGAAGTTCTGATCTGTTATGACCCGGCTTGCCTATTGGACCTCCTTGACTGCTCCTGAACCTGACCCCGGCTTGTTTGACCCCGCTTTTGCCTGCTCCTCTTGTACTTCTGCTGCCAGCCCGTTGCCGACCTCTGCCTGTGTGTGACCAGCCTAACAGCTCCTGCTCAGCTTCTGTTCCCAGTGTTCCTAAATACTACCTGCTGCTTGGAAGACCACTTCTCTTCCGGATCCTTACACCAGGCCCTCATACCACTCCACACTCGTGGGCTTCTTGTCTGCTCTATTAGGGGCCCCGAGTCGGATACGTAAGGGAGCCTACCCTCTGCCCAAACGGACTCACCGGTCTGGTAAGTGGGAGACCTGACATTATCAGGCAGCCATGACCGAGTCGGGGCAGGGGGCCTCCCCCATGGATGAACTCTGTAGGCACCTAGCGGGCCTCACCCAGGCAGTCAAAAGCCTACAAGAAGGCTATACCAGATTAGAGGGACAGGTCCAGGCTCTCTCAGCATCTCCTCAAGGAGCAGTGTCTGGCGGCCCTTCCGCAACACCCTCTGTAGTAATGCTCCCTCCGGAGCCCAGGGTACCCACACCCGAAAAGTTCTCTGGAGAACATTGCAAGTACCGGGCGTTCCGCAACGCATGTGAGCTTTATTTTGCCTTACAACCCCGCACGTTTTCTCTGGAGGCCACAAAGGTGGGGTTCGTCATATCACTACTGACTGGTGAGCCTCAAACTTGGGCTCACCGTCTACTGGAGCAAAAATCCAGATCCCTGGATTCCTTGGATGACCTCTTCCTAGCGATGTCTCAGCTATACGAGGACCCCCAACTAACGGCTACTGCTGAAGCCGCCTTGCACTCCCTGCAGTAAAGTCGCAGAGCGGCCGAAGACTACGCCGTAGAGTTCAGACGTTGGAGCTCTGATACAGACGTTCAGACGTTGGAGCTCTGAGTGGAATGACGCTGCCTTGCGTCACCAATATCGGATGGGGTTATCTGATCCCCTCAAAGACGAACTGGCACATGTTGGGATACCTCAGACGCTGGATGAGCTCATTAACTTGTCAATCCAGATTGACCGCCGCCTGAGAGAGAGACGTTCAGAGAGGTCCGTTAGCTACCCACGTCCCACTTGGATGTTGCCCAGGGTTCCTAGTGCTCCAAATCAAGTTTCTCCCCCCTCTTCTGCTCCAGCCACAGAAGCTCCAGAACCCATGCAGCTTGGTCTGCTCCGTCCATCCCTGACCCGCAGACGTACTCTCAATTTGTGTCTGTACTGCGGAGAACAAGAAAATAACTAGCTCATTCTAGGTTTATAAGGGGGCCGTGCCACATCCATGAAATACATATTAACTAAAAAAAGGAAATTCCCCTAACTGGATTTTTCCGGCACTTGCACAAGAAATTGTATAGATTGTGATCTCATATAAGAGTAAAAACAGTATTTTTATTTAAAGATTATAAAAACAAAACATTCCAAGCAACGGAAACATATATAATACATATAATTCAAAAACAGTACTGATTATGTTCAACTAGACAATGATATTCCTACAGTCGGGGCTTTTTAGGCCCATTAATTGTATTTGTACTGCGGAGAACAAGGACATTTTGTGAGGGCCTGCCCCAACAAGAGACGAAAGTGCCTGCCGTCCTCTTTATGTGCACCTGTCTTACCCAGATCTGGTAACCATTTGACACTTTCTGTTATGTTACAGCTTCCTGGAAGGAACATCCCGGTACCGGTCATTATTGATTCAGGAGCATGCAGCGGCTTCATTGACCAGACCTTCGTTGATAACAATAGTATTCCTCTCAAACCCAAGGCCCAGGGACTTGCAGTATTCTTAGCAGACGGTTCCACCCTCAGCTCCGGACCAGTTACCCAGGAGACCGTTCCCTTACTGGCCACTATTGGCCCAGAACATCAGGAACTCTTACGCCTGGATGTCATCTCCTCTCCCCTCTTTCCAATCATCCTAGGAATGCCTTGGCTGCAAGCTCACAATCCCAGCATCGACTGGTCCACAGGAAAGATTCAGTTTCTCTCCAATTACTGCAAACAACACTGTCTACTTGGAACACCCATAACCCCATCTCAGTGTCTTTGCTTAAAACCTGATACCAAGCTTTACCAATCCCTTCCCGAGCCCTACCCGGATTTCCTGGATGTGTTCAGCAAGAAGGGGGCAGAGATGCTCCCGGTACACAGGCCCTACGACTGCCCAATAGAACTCTTACCCTGAACTGAAGTTCCCTTTGGAAGGATTTTTCCTTTAACTGAGCAGGAGCTGAGCACCCTGAAGACCTATTTTGATGAAAACCTAAAGAAGGGATTAAATCGCCCCTCCACATCTCCAGCAGGTGCGGGCATCTTCTTAGTTGAGAAGAAGGATCACTCCCTACGTCCCTGCATCGACTACCGGGAATTAAATAAAACTACCATAATAAACAGATATCCGTTACCCTTAGTACCTGAACTGTTTCAAAGATTGGGGACCGCTACAGTTTTCACCAAGCTGGATCTCCGCGGAGCTTACAATTTGATCCGCATAAGAGAGGGGGATGAGTGGAAGACGGCTTTTCGTACTCGATTTGGGCACTTTGAGTACCTCGTCATGCCCTTTGGCCTGTGTAACGTGCCAGACACCTTCCAACACTTTGTTAATGATATCTTCTGTGACTTCCTGGACCTGTACGTCATAGTCTATCTGGACGATATTCTGTTTTTTTCCGCTTCCCTATTCGACCACCGCAGACATGTACGAAACGTACTTACCCGACTCAGGCAATATGGGCTCTATGCCAAACTCGAAAAATGTGAGTTTGAGCTCCAATCTATTCAGTTTCTGGGCCTGGTCATCTCTCCCGAGGGTATCAAGATGGACCCTCAAAAAGTATCCGCTATCCTGGATTGGCCTGCACCTGTAGATAAGAAAGGAGTACAGTGCTTTATTGGCTTTGCCAATTTCTATAGGAAGTTCATCAAAGGATTTTCTTCGATAATAACCCCCATCACCGAACTCATCAGACAAGGGACCCGGTTTTGCTGGACTCCTAAGGCGCAGATGGCCTTTGAAGAACTCAAGGCTTTGTTTACCTCAGCCACCATTCTTAAACATCCCAATCCAGCCCTACCTTTCGTATTGGAAGTTGACGCATCCGAAATTGCGGTAGGAGCTGTGCTCTCGTAAAGACAAGGCGCCAAAGCCCTCCTGTACCCTGTGGGGTTTTTCTCACGTAAACGTTCATCCTCAGAAAGGAATTACGACGTGGGAGACCTGGAACTTCTAGCCATTAAAGCAGCTTTAGAAGAATGGCGTTATCTTCTGGAGGGTGCTGCTCACCCCATTTTGGTCTACACAGACCATAAAAACTTAGAATACCTGAGAACGGCTAAGAGACTAAAACCTCGGCAGGCCAGATGGGCACTTTTTTTTCCCGATTCCAATTCCACATTACCTACAGACCCGGATCCAAGAATGTCAAGTCTGACGCACTCTCTCGCATGTTCCACGACTCAGAAAAAGCCCTACCTCCAGACACCATCCTCCCTTCTGGGAATTTCCTGCTGCTTGAAGAAGATCTTGTCTCTCAAATTAGACGGGCCTCTATGGGAATGACACCACCTGCTGAAGCTTGTGCCAAAGACGGGCTGTTTTGGTATGAAAACAAAATTGTGGTCCCTGAGGAGCTAAAAGTACAGGTGTTAGAACTTTGCCATGACCATAAGTTGGCCGGACACTTTGGCTCACGAAAGACAATCAACCTAGTACAACGTACCTTCTGGTGGCCTCATCTTGTTATAGATTGCAAGGAGTATGTTGATTCTTGTAATACCTGTGCCAGAAGCAAGAATAGCCGGGTGAGGGCGTGGGGTCTATTAAAACCTTTACCGGTCCCAGAGAGGCCGTGGACCATGATTTCAATGGACTTCATCGTTGAACTCCCCCGATCAGAAGGTTTTTCTTCCATCTTTGTTGTGGTAGATAGGCTGTCTAAGATGGCCCATTTCCTTCCCATGAAGGGTACCCCCTCGGCTATGGAAACAGCTACTATCTTTATCAGAGAAATTATTAGATTACAAGGAGTGCCAACGAACATAGTTTCTGACCGAGGTGTCCAGTTCACCTCCAGATTCTGGAAAGCCCTCTGCGGCTCCTTGGAAATTGAATTAGCATTCTTCTCGGCCTATCATCCCCAGTCAAATGGGCAAACTGAAAGGACGAATCAGACTTTGGAGCAATATCTCTGCTGTTTTTCTGCATTTTCCCAGGATGATTGGGCCTCCCTGCTCCCCATCGCAGAGTTCTCTTACAACAACTCATTGCACTCAGCTACCAATCAAACACCATTCTATGCCAATTACGGCTTCCATCCGTCCTTTTTGCCTGGGTCAATACCCGAGTGCTCCGTTCCTGCAGTATCTGAAACTTTGGATTTCTTTTCAACAAACAATAAACTACTACAGGATACCATGGCCAAAGCTAAGGAATACTACAAGAGGATGTTCGACAGGAAGAGGCGTGGAGAGCTTGTCTTGGAACCTGGCAACCCAGTATGGTTATCCACCGCTAACCTGAAGTTGGCCTGTCCGTCCAGAAAACTAGGCCCTAAGTACTTGGGTCCTTTCTTGGTAAAGAGGAAGATTAACAACATGGCCTATGAACTTGACCTACCTAACTCCCTGAAGATACATCCAGTCTTCCACGTATCTCTTTTGAAACCGGTTACTCCCAATTCCTTTGTTGGCCGTAGTATCGGTCCACCAAAGCCTATCCTAGTTAACGGCGAAGAGGAGTTTGAAGTGGAGGCAATTTTAGATTGCAGAAGAAGACGCAACCAAACCCAATACCTTGTAAAGTGGAAGGGCTATGGGCCTGAAGACAACTGATGGGAGCCAGAAAGCAACTTGCACGCCAGAGAGCTCTTGCAGTCATTCAAAGTTTCTCATGCCTCAAAGTTGGCCCAGCTGGGCATCTGGAGTCTGCCCTTGAGGAGGGGGCACTGTCAGAGAGGTTACCTGGTTGGGCGTTGGTGCGCGCGTTCCTGTGCGTGCTGGGGCACGTGCTTCTGGGGGCACTGGCGTGTCTGATCCGGCTGGTGTGCGCCGTGGTGCCCGGGCGCGCGCATACGCGTTAGAGCGCGTCCGCCTACGGGCATTGCTATACGTGTGCCTGGTGGTGCTGGTGTGCGCGCCGGTGTCTGGGGGCGCGCTCGGGCGCGTGCGGGTGTGCAGGCGTCTGTGCGTATCGGCGCGCGCACGAGCGCGGCGTTTGGCGCCAATCAGCCTATTTAGGTTTGCTGCAAACTCTGATGAGTGCTGCCTGATCAACAGCTCTTGTGCCAAGTTCCGTGATCCTCTCTGTGTTCCTGTGTTCCTGAAGTTCTGATCTGTTACGACCCGGCTTGCCTACTGGACCTACTTGACTGCTGCCTGAACCTGACCCCGGCTTGTTTGACCCCGCTTTTGCCTGCTCCTCTTGTACTTCTGCTGCCAGCCCGTTGCCAACCTCTGCCTGTGTGTGACCAGCCTAACAGCTCCTGCTCAGTGTCTGTTCCCAGTGTTCCTGAGTACTACCTGCTGCTTGGAAGACCACTTCTCTTCCGGATCCTTACACCAGGCCCTCATACCACTCCGCACTCGTGGGCTTCCTGTCTGCTCTATCAGGGGCCCCGAGTCGAATACGTAAGGGAGCCTACCCTCTTCTCAAGCGGACTCACCGGTCTGGTAAGTGGGAGACCTGACACAGGGGGTGTTCGGCTCATCCCTATTGTCCATGAGGCGAGTCAAGAGAAAATTAAATTTCTTGACCTCACTATCTCAAAGGGCGAAGGTATGAATGTGAGTTAGGGACTTTAGATTGTAAGCTCCTTGAGGGTAGGGACTGATGTGAATGTACAATGTATATGTAAAGCGCTGCGTAAATTGACAGCGCTATACAAGTACCTGAAATAAATAAATAAAATATTTAAGACGGTTTTGTTTTTTAAAAAGACTGACCATAATGCCTTTATACCTTTGGGGGGCTGTCATCACGACTCCTGGCTTAAGTCAATTCCGAAGAGTCAGTTCGTAAGAATGAGACGGAATTGTACAGATATGAATGACTATAGAATTCAAGCTGGCATTCTAAAGGTTAGATTGGAAGAGAAAGCCTATGATTCAGATTCCTTGGAAAGGACGATCGAACAGGTAGCAGAAATAGACAGATCCACACTGTTGAGTGATGGCCCTAGGAAGGCAAAAGAGAGACCTGTTATACTGTTTATCACAACCTTCTCAACCCAACATTATTTAATTAAAAAAATTCTTCGCAAGCACTGGCACCTGCTAGGTAATGATAGGATCGTCAAGACATTTTTACCTGCCAACCCACAGGTGATTTTTAGGGGGGTTCCTTCCCTTCGAGATAGGGTTGCCCCTAATGTTGTGGACCCTCCCACTAAAAAAGTATCCTTTTTTCAAAATCTTTCTGGATACCACCAGTGTCGCAGATGTCAGATTTGCACATTGAATAGAAGTAAACAGAGGAAAACGGAGTCCTTTGTTTCAACAAGTACATCTGAAGAACATTAAATTGAGCCGTTTATCACATGTAGGTCGAAGGGCATTGTGTATTTATTACAATGCCCGTGCAGGCTTCAATATATTGGCAGGACTAAACGATCTATGCAGGTCTGTTTGGGGAAACACATCACCAATATAAAAAATGGCTTAAAATTTCATTCTATTTCTAAACATTATGCCATCCATCATGACCAAAACCCCGCTAATACACTGTTTTTGGGGATTGACAAATTTAGTGCTCATTGGAGGGGTAGCTCCCTGGTTAGGGAACTATCCAGGCTTGAGATGGCATGGATTCATAGGGTACGCTGTTACACGCCACATGGCCTTAACATTGACACAGATGTTAATGCATTCATCGATAATGGCTAGATGATAATGATGCAGACTAGCTCTGAGTTCCTGGCTGTCTCTATTGGTGGTTGTATGGAGCAGGTTGGCTTGATTGGCACGCAACATCTAATCTTCTCTCTAAGAGAGTTTTTAGTTGTCATTTATTTCAACAACATTTGGGCCACTATGTTGGCATATTTTCTTTCTTTTTCCCCTTTTTTGTGCTACCTAAGAGGGATGGAAGCATGTTACATGTTATGTGGTGATGTTATATGACTCTTTAAAATAACGTGTTGCTTGCTGCTTCCCTATTTCTCCACCCATGGGTTTATTTATTTATGGGTGGGAAAAGGGGGGGTATTTTGGCAAGTGTACATTAATTGGTCTACTATCTTTTGCTCTGTTTTGAACCAAAGGGGGTATCTGACAATATTTAAAAAATAAAACAAAAAAATCCCTTTTCTCTTTTTGACAGCAAGTCTTTTTCTCTTTTTCGATTCTAAATATTTTTCATAAAACCAAATTTTTTTTAACTTAATAATAGACACTATCATTTAATTGTCCCATTGTCATTTGGGAGCGGTTGAGTGACCAGTCGCTCACAAGGGCTCCATGCGGGGGTGTTACCTATGTACTGTATATGGTGGGAGTTGTGTAGAGTTTTATCTATATAACTCTCAGTGACACAATGCACAGGGTTAGATTAAATCCATAGGTGCACCCTCGGGACTAATAACATCTATCAGATAAATGATCTCATCCTCTTGTCTGGATGCAGTGAGAGGAGCGGGATCAAGATATTATACATTTATTTTAATGATAAACTTTTTCATATACATTTTTGATCTTTAATCATCAATATCCATATTTGGCACTAGCTAGGTTTTAAATGCTGATTGTCAAATTAGAACATTACCAGTGTTACATAGTGTATGGGCATTTGCCCTATTCCAAAATGGTGGATTTTACCAAGGGACACCAGGATCTCAGAGCTGGGCGTCTTCTTTTTGTTTGTTGTGTATATATGGGGGTGAGTCAGCACTCCGCCCGTGCCCCTGGAAGACATAATCTGTGACAAAATGGCGTAGGGAGGAGCGGCGTGCTGACGTCACCACATACCAAGCTTGTCCCGGTGTTCTGACATATAGTGTCCTCCTATCAGATAGTGTCCGCCCCGTACTGCGCAGGCGCTGCGCCTGCGCAGTACGGAGCAGCAGGAGATGCCGAAAATGTCCGAAGTTGATCAGCTGACCATCAGCTGTACACGGCGCATGGGCACCTGTTAGCGATGGCTGTGTAAGAGGGCCCCTCGCGGGCTCGCTTCACTCGCCACGCTTCGGGCACGGCCTCGCTGCGCTCGGCAACTATTTATTCTAACTCTATGTCCACTTGGATAGTAGGGAATGATCCTGGACATAGGGTAAGAATAAATGCGCAGGCGCCGTGTACAGCTGACGATCAGCTGTTGAACTTCGGAGACTTTCGGCGTCTCGTTTGTCCTCCGTACTGCGCCCGCGCAGTACAGGGCGGACACTTCTGGATAGGGGACTGTATTCGACAAGACACCGGAAGCAACGGCCAGCAATTGAGAGCAGAACGGCTCGATTATTATCTGAGACGCTTTTATACCAACGGCAAAATTGTAAGTGCAATATTGTTGTTTCTAATTAATAAATGCTTTTAAAGAATTACACTATGAAAGCCTTTCTATCCTTACATGGGGAATGAGTGAATACCATTTGTTATGAGGCTATCCTGAGCGGAGTATATGGGAACATCTAGCTATCCAAGCACAGAGACCCGGGGCTGGGGATAAAGCCACAGGCACTTGTGATCTCCTTAAACAAGAGATCTAGCAAGCTGGTAAGTGGCAGTATTATTATTGGTGGAGGATCTTTTCTGTTATACCCTGTCACATCTTATTGGGTGTCATGGTTACATGTCACTACGGAACAGAGGGTTGAGGAATTATCACTTGAACTGTCATTATGAACTATATACCTTGTGGAACATCTTTTTAGCAACCCATCAGAGTTGATTGGACATTTGGAGAGTTCTTGCAGCCTTCTTTGTTCTATTTTTTGTACACTTCACTAGTAAAAAAGAAAGAAGGTGCACAAATCCAGTCAAAAAAACGACTATAAGTGAATATATAAAAAAACGCAAGCAAGAAATATATATAGGAAATATATATAAAAACTCAACATCAAATATGTGAATATATCAAACATAAAAAATAAAACATATCAAACACGTGACTTAAAGAGTATATAAACCCAAGAAGAGTCCATGTAGCATCTAAAAGAACAGAATGAACAGAGGAAAGTCCTTATATAGTTCTCTAAGAACCAGGGCATCTAGTCTTCAATCCAGCAGTCTGAGATGAAATGTAAGGAATGATAATGCAAACTGCTTATCAGATATGTTGGATCTCAAGTGATAGAGATCAGAAACGCCTGTGCATTAGCCTGCCGGCAGGTCAGCTTGTGATGGTCTCACGACAAAGAGATGTCCACTTGTTGCAAAGGAACCATTAAAGGGAAACCTCACTCCTAGGATCGCCCTTTACGAAAGCAAGGATCTTTTGAAATGTTCAGTTATATTGCAGGCAGAGCTCCTGGTGACTGCAATACAACTGAACATTTCAAAAGATCCTTGCTTTTGTAAAATCCTTACATTTCATCTCAGACTGCTGGATTGAAGACTAGATGCCCTGATTCTTATGCCCCGTACACACGGTCGGATTTTCCGACGGAAAATGTGTGATAGGACCTTGTTGTCGGAAATTCCGACTGTGTGTAGGCCCCATCACACATTTTCCATCGGATTTTCCGACACACAAAGTTTGAGAGCAGGCTATAAAATTTTCCGACAACAAAATCCGTTGTCGGCAGTTCCGTTCGTGTGTACACAAATCCGACGCACAAAGTGCCACGCATGCTCAGAATAAATAAAGAGATGAAAGCTATTGGCTACTGCCCCGTTTATAGTCCCGACGTACGTGTTTTACGGATTTTGTTGTCGGAATGTCCGATCAATGTCCGACCGTGTGTACGGGGCATAAGAGAACTATATAAGGATTTTCCTCTGTTCATTCTGTTCTTTTAGATGCTACATGGACTCTTCTTGGGCTTATATACTCTTTAAGTCACGTGTTTGATATGTTTTATTTTTTATGTTTGATATATTCACATATTTGATGTTGAGTTTTTATATATATTTTCTATATATATATTTTGCTTGCGTTATTTTATATATTCACATATAGTCGTTTTTTGACTGGATTTCCGCATCTTCTTTCTTTTTTAATTTATTTTAAGTTTTTAGTATTTAAACTTATAGAGTTGCAGCATTCAGTCACATTACACATGCACATATATTAATTTGGTTGCTGTGCATTTTCTTTGGATAGCGCAAATATTCCTTTGTTCTACACTTCATTAGTGTTGTGTTTTAATATTGATGCAACCTTGGGTTGCACGGAGAGTTTATCTCTATTGTGTTAGATGCATCGATAATATCTATAAGTCACTTTATTTTGATCACATTTAGCATTTAGCGCAGCTTTTATTTTCCTATATCGTTGTTCCTACTTAGTAGAAACAAACGCTATGTCTTCTCTCCCCTGACAGAACAGTGATTTGTGTGTTTACACACACAAATCCCCATGCTGGTTCTCATGCACGTGATCACGCCCGCCGGCCACGTGCATCGGGTCCCCCACCGTGCAGCGCGCGCGCGTGTACCTCTGGCGGCTTTTAAAGGATATACTGGATTTCGTACTGGATTTTGTGCAGCAGTGCCATTGTGCCATAGTAAATATGCGTGAGCCGGTCGGGAACCGTTTAAATAATAATTTTTTTGGTATAACTCTCCTTTAAGGGGGTGTGGCCCTCTCTAAACAGAAATGTTCTGCTTGATTGTATGTTCCTGTTAATGAATGGAAAGGGAGAAGAACACAAATTGCACAAATGTCACCTCATGTCTATGAGTAGCCCAAAGTAAACCCACCACAAACCTAAAACTAGATATACTCCAAGCAGAGATTACATTCCAAATGTAATGTCAATTTGATAGCTAAAACAGACATGGACAGCTGACGCTATATGTAAATTTTTCATGAAAATGCCTGCATTGGCTCTGTCCCTTCTGCCCTCCGATCCTTAAAGCAATACTAAACCCAAAAGCAATCATTTATTGTATTGCAGCTTACCAATTCTTAGATGTGATGGTTGTATTAGTTTCCTTTTCTAGGTTTTCTTTCTTCTATTTTCATCTTGTGATCTGGCCAATAAGTCTCTTGTTTTTTCAAAGTACAAGCTCTCTTGCAGATGTATCAGTGAGACAAACCATTTACCACTGGCAGGGGTGCTTACAATGATCAGCTGTTATTTATGTATGTAAAATCTTTATCCCAAAAGGAAAAAAAACTGTTGCTGTAACTGATTACAAAATGTTAGCTGGTGTTTGGCTTCAATTTGTTAGTGTATTTAAACCTGCTATCTAACACTCTCCTCCCCCCAGACTGACAATGCGGCTGTCCAAAGGTGACCCCTGTGGTTCTTCATTCAGAGTGGGGGCACTATAATACTGGAGGTGTGTTACTATCCAGATCACCTCAAAACAGAGGGTAGGAAAACAAATGCAGCCACCGCATCTAAGGATTGGAAAGCTGCTAAATATTACATTTTTGGTTTTTGATTTAATACTGCGATGGCTGCATGTTGTCCAAGAAGAAAGAAGACCAAGCTTTTCTTTTTGACTTTGCTTTTGTACTGAAACTACACCTTTACCTTATTCAAGAAGTTCCAGTATACAAAACAGCAGGCAAATATAAATATGCATATTGATACTCTAAAGCCCCATTCACACCTGAGCATAGCGTTTTCAGGCAGAAAGTCGCGTTTTTTTGCCACATTTTTGCCACAATTTTGTACGGGTCAAAAGGTCACCAATGTAAAAATCAGAAAAACGCCTGTAATCTGCCTAATAAGAGTTCCAGAACTTGTTTGAGCTTCAGGCGTTTTGGAGTGGACATGTGAACCATCTCCATAGAGAACAATTGATTTTTTCCCCTCCAGCGTTTTGTAACTTCAGGCTTCAAGCTACAAAAACGCTCAGGTGTGAATGGGGCCTAACCTCTGGATCAGATATTTCAGAAGTTCTTACCATTTGTAATGCAACATGCTCTCTCTATGGACAGTTTGCAGATTTTTTCCAAGATGGAAACTCTAATCCTGTTTTAGAAAACTCTGCAAGATATGTTTCTTTGATTTTACTTTCCCGTATTCCTGTCATCTTTCTAATTGGAACATTCTTTAAAAATTCTTGGAAATTTGTTGGAAATTCCGGTACAAAGAAATTCCCCAACAAAAGGCTAAGTCTAAGTGAACTACTATTTCTCCACTCTAAAAATATGAGCACAAGGCTAAAAAAATGAATGTATAGATTTCTGGCACACTCAAGTGCACACCATCATTTACAATAATATGTAAACTGACCCTTTGTTTCTTAATGAACAAATCCTTACTTATCGAATGTTACTCTTGATGAATAAATGAGAAGAGTGCTTGGTTGCAGAGTCAGTTTATTTGAGCTGAATCGACAATAGTGGGGATTTCCAATTTTTTCAACCTGCAGGATATTTTCTTCGAGTGGAAGTCCACCCTAACACTTAAATTTCTCCCCTGCAATCATTAACCGCTTCAGCCCCGGAAGATTTTACCCCCTTCCTGACCAGAGCACTTTTTGCGACTCGTCACTGCATCGCTTTAACTGACAATTGCGCGGTCGTGCGACGTTGCACCCAAACAAAATTGATGTCCTTTTTATCCCACAAATTTCTTTTGGTGGTATTTGATCACCTCTGCAGTTTTTATTTTTTGCGCTATAAACAAAAAAAGAGCGACAGTTTTGAAAAAAAACGCAATATTTTTTTACTTTTTGCTATAATAAATATCCCCTAAAAATATATTAAAAAAAATTTTTCTCCTCAGTTTAGGCCGATATGTATTCTTCTACATATTTTTGGTAAAAAAAAAAAAAAAATCGCAATAAGCGTATATTGATTGGTTTGCACAAAAGTTATAGCGTCTACAAAATAGGGGATAGTTTTATGGCATTTTTTTATGAATTTTTTATAAATCATTATAAATTTTTTTTTTACTAGTAATGGCGGCGATCTGCGACATTATGGTGACATTATCGCGGACACATCGGACAATTCTGACACATTTTTGGGACCACTGGCATTTTTACAGGGATCACTGCTATAACAATGCATTGATTACTGTAAAAATTTTACTGGCAGTAAAGGGGTTAACCACTAGGGGGCGATCAAGGGGTTAATGTGTTCCCTATTGTGTGTTCTAACTGAAGGGGGGAGGGGACTGTGTAGGGGAGACGACAGATCGCTGTTCATACTCTGTATGAACAGACAATCTGTCTGTTCTCCCCTCAGAGAACCGGGATCAGTGTGTTTACACACACAGATCCCGGTTCTCCGTGTGCTCCGAGCGATTGCGGGAGCCCGGCGGTCGCGCATGCATCAGCTCCGTGGGCGAGCAGGCGGCACGCACCCCTAGGGGGCAAATCTACAAGCGACGTAACATGACAGCGATTCGTGCAGCCGAGCCATGTTGCCGCAGTACAACTGAAAATGAAAATGAAAAATTAAAGCCTCAAAATGAAAAAATCCCAGTTTTTCATGCAAACTTTATTGAGGTTCACATGTTCGCTAGAACTTTTTGCCTATTCGAGGTGTTCTGGTGCGAACCGAACCGGGGGATGTTCGGCCCATCCCTACTGAGGATATCTACATCTCCATGTGGCATTTGACAGATTGCAACTTCTTTATTATTATGGGTTTTTTTTAATAATCCTGTCTATTAAGATTTGCATACACTTCCATACCTTCTTGTTTATTGTACCATAAGGATAAAGAGTGAGTAATACTAGTGGCTCACTATGAAACAGATTACAGATACCTTATCATCACTTTGATCAGTACTTACATATTATATTGTTGCAATTTATTTTTATCACGTAGCTACTGGTGAGATGACAAATATGTTATAGTTAAAGCTGAACACCAGGCAGATATAAAATACACAGAATAACGCAGCTTGTTTTTGTAATGCAACCAGTGTGAGTACATGAGTTTCACTTGGTATCATATGCTTGTAATGAACTGTATAGCGGAGCTCAGACTGGGAGAGAAAGAAGCAGCACAAGGTGACAATTATTTGTGTTGCACTGCATATGTGTTAACAAGGGACACGAGGAAAGGAGAATGATTAGCTCATCTGTCTGCTGATTTTTTGTTCACTGTCCAGTCAGAGTCTAAAGGAGGGACAAGACCTGTAAGTCCTCATGCGGACGTTTTTACAGCTGCTTTTTTGAGCTTTTTTTGCAGCTTAAAAAGGCCTGTCTATGTTAGTCTATGGCTTCATGCCCACCTAGGCGTTTTTGAGCTGCAAGTGGCATAGGCGTTTTTAAGCTGTAAAAAAAACCCAGGACCAGTGGGTTCTGAGAGACCTTTTTCAGCTGTAAAAACGCTCTAACGCTGAAAAACGCTCAAAAACGCTCAAACGCTCAAAAACGCTCAAAAACGTCATTCACCAACGTTTTTTAACGTTTTTGATCCATTGAAAAAAAAAAAAACAATTTGAAAAAAAAAAAAAAACGCTAAAAAACGATAACGGGGAAAAATGCTCAAAAACGCTCAAAAACGCTATTGCAAAAACGCTGAAAAAAGCTGAAAAAAGTTTAAAAAAATCACTGCAAAGATACTGGCGTTTTCATAACGTTATTTTAACAGCCTGTGTGCATGAGGGCTTAGTGTTAACTTACTGTAGTAGAAAAAAATCAACCTCCTGCCCAGCCAGACAGGGCTATGCTGTGTGGCAATGCTGTGTAAACTGTAGAAGTGGATAGACAGAAATACAAATTCTTTGGCAGGTAGAACAGCTTCTTTTTGTATTTGTTATGTGTATTTAGCTGCTTGCCCAGAGTTCAGGTGGTATTGAAGGTTCAGCTTATTTAAAAAAAAAAACATGTTATACTTACCTGCTCTGTGCAGTGGTTTTGCACAGAGCAAACCCGATCCTCTTCTTCTTGGGTTCTCCACCAGGACTGGGAGCTCCTCCTCCTTGACCAGTGCCCCCCACAGCAAGCCGCTTGCTATGGGGGCACTTGTGCATGCTCGCTCCCGAGCCCTGTACTATGTAATATCCAGAAGGCACATAGAGCCACCGTTTGGCACCGCCCCCACCCTCTCCTCATTGGCTGTGATTCACAGCAATGGGAGCCAATGGCTCCCGCTGCTGTCTCAGCCAATGAGGAGGGGGAGCCCCAGGACAGCCGAGGCTCTCGTTCACATCGCTGGATTGAGAGGGAGCTCAAGTGAGTATTAGGGGGGCTGTGAGGGGGGGAGCAGCACACGGAAGGTTTTTTTTTATCTTCAAGCATAAAGTGCATGAAGGTATAAAACCTTCAGCCTTTACAACCTCTTTAGGCTACAAAACAGATAATTCTTTACATTTGACTTTAAATAAGTCACTTTATCACTAGAAATATATCAGCTATCAGCGGTATATAATATTGTCAAACAGCAGCTCTTCACCTCCCCTCCCTGGTGCAATTCATGCCCAGAAGAAATGAACCTTCCTTTCAGCAGATGTCAATCCCCTGGCAGAAATTATTCTCCTTACCAAAAATGTCACCTTCTCAAACTGAAATACAACTTCCTCCAGCAGAAATACAAAATAAAAAGAAAAGCCACAATCTATATCTCCGACATAAACTTACTCTGTAGAAGACGTTTATACAAATTCCCAAGTAGCACTTGACTCTCCTTGGTGATTCTGTATTTCATTCTGGGCAAACACCACACAGCTCCCTGTTACTTATGCTTCAGTCAGTGGATTGGGACTGTAGAGCACATCTTCAGCACTAAAGAAAAATGTGTGCTGGTATTTCCCAGGGAGGAAAGAAGTACAGAATCACAGCCAAAGCCAGTTGATCTCCAAGGCAATCTAGGCAGAGATCTAGGGACTGCTGAATGTCGGGGGTCCCAGCTAACATGTTCATACTCTGCAGTAAACCAGGAGGATAACGCAATTGGCCAAACCTGTGCATCTGCCTGTCCATTCACATTGGAAGATGCCCATGTTGATAATTTATGAGGTGGGCCATGCCAATACAATCAATGGAAATGGGGCAGCTACTCTGTGCCAATTGCAATACTTATCAATGTCAACTGAAGGGTTTGGGGAGGGGGGAGGCAATCTGCTACTTCACTAGTGGCCCATTTGACCTTAATCCTGCTCTGATCATCTGATCACAGCTTCTGTCATATTTCCAGACAATGGGGGAGTAACTGTTGCAATGCTGAAAAATTCTTGAGGCACAGGCCCCAATTACCCAGGCTTGCAATACAATAGCAGAACTGATAAAATGTGAAAATAAGGTGCTACACCCCAAAAAAATGTGAATCAGTAGCCCAAAGCCAAATACAGTACATGTACATAAAAATAGATAGAACCAAATCACTTCAAACTTAAAGAGAAACTGCAGTCTGCTCACATAATTTGTAATAAAAACATCTTTGCCATTCTGAAGCTTCCCTCCAACCACTTTTCATCATATTTTATATATACGGTGATTCTATACCTGCCAAATATGCTGCAGAAATCTCCCCCACCAAGTCTGGCTGCATCCATTTTAACTGTGGGCAGCTGAAGCTGCTGCCTGTTCACTTCCTGGATTTACACACACTGCTCTGCAGCCCTGTTACTCTCATTGGCCCTCTTATGACTCAAACCCCCCCCCCCCCCCTTCCTGGCAAACTCTCACGAGAGTGAGAGAGTGAGAGCTGTGCATGGTGTCATAAGCCTAGGCTAATGACCAGACAAGAAACAGGAAGTGGACTGTATAAGGTATTTACTGGCAGAAAAAAAAATGTTTTTCTATCCAAAATTAAAACAACAAGGGCAGAAGATTTAATAGATGTGTAGAGCTACCCTCGGAGGAGCCGTTTAAGTATGTTTGGTTCACTACGCTGATCAATATTCCTATCACACACGTTCCTGGTAGAAATGGCTCATAAAATGGTGATCTTTTTATGATCTTTTTCATTAAAACTTTTTGGACGAAAATTTCTGATCCGTGGTGTGCTGGCGAATATGTACACTTGGTTCACTACGCTGCCTCTCAACCCTAAGAACAGTCTTGGTCCTTCTGGCAATATTGTAAGTGTAAGGATCAATAAGAAACCCGCATATTATGATAAAACACAGAAATTGTCTTTACTGCAATATTTCTGTGGAAAAGAGTAACAAACAGTAACCATATATATTCAAGTAATGCAATTGGAGAGCAATAACTGAGATTAGGAACAATATAGCCCAATACTATGTTAAGGCTGCTTTCAGGGGATTCAAAACCTGAGAATAACCCATAGAGCACAGGCAAACACTTCAATAACAATAACTCACCATATGTCAATCTGTACAAAATTGGTTACCTTTACTCAGGTTGGCTCTATGAGTCCAGGCAGGAGGAGAGCAGAGGAATGAGTCTCTTTGTTATAGGCCTCTCTCTACTGTCCCCTGACACCAAGGGCCCAACTTTAAACACTTTATTCAAATCAACATGTAATGGCTTAACTTCCTAGATAAACTGTCCCACACACTCCCGCTGCATATACAGAGACCTGAATATGTGTGTGCGGATCCGTATGGCACTAGTAGCTTCGGTCCTTTTGAAGAAAAGATAAGGCTTTGTGTCTTCAGCTAGCCACTTTCGTTGGTGCACTTAAGCTCCTGGGTAGCAGGGACAAACAACACAACTTTCCCTGATTATCAAGTGAAGCAGGCAGGATCTTTCTCAGCAAGGTGAAAGGACAATGGTGTCTGTATACAGTGTTCCTGGGAATGGATGACCTTATCCTTTAGCCCTGTGGCACTACAAGTGTCAGTAAGATGACTGACAGCAATGATGTCAGTATACAGGGTCCATTTAACTTCTTCTGTGGTGCAGTGTCCCTGTGTCCTGCAAATGGGCAAAAGCCCCCTCACCCAATCCTGCGGTCAGGGCCCAAACGAACGTCCTGGAACAAGCAGGCTCTCCTGGCAACCTGTCTGGTCACCTTACACTGGAGCCCTTCAATGTTGGTGCAGGTGCACCTGGACGTGCACCTGGGATCCCCCTCTCTCAGGCTGGATGTCCCGACTGGCAGCGGAGTCCTAAATTAGTGAAATCACTTAGGGGGCAGTACCTCTCCTTTAGGTCTGATCTCTTCCTCCACCTCGTGCTGTCTGAAAATCCCTCAGTAAAGCAAGATAGAGTCTTTAGTTCCTCTTCTCCAGAGCATGCTGGCTCTTGCAGTTCCATACAGTTCAATCTGAATGTGTAACTTGAGTCCTGGAACTACAATTCCCTTTATGCTTTGATCCCTGGTAGTAATCACTCTGCTGACAGGATGTGATGACACAGAGTGTTAGCTGGCACTAGAGGGAAACAGTCTCACTGAAACAATATTGCAGAGTGTCTTCTGATACTGCAGGTAAGATAGCCAGCTCCCTGCTACAGATGGAAAGTTGAAAAAATGACTGGAGGTCTGCTTTAAAGTCCATAAAGTAAAAAAAAGTGTCCCAACACTGCAGAATGACTGTTCTTTAGTCTTCCTATTCTGGTACATACACCACCACGTGTCGTGTGGTAAGACTGCAAACTCATCGCATATAAACTGCCCCTTATCATAAGAAAGTCAGTAAGCGCTTGTGAATTCCAGCAATGCAGATATCATAAGATAAAACTGGCAGTCTCTAAGAAGCGTTTAATACAGGGGTCCTCAAACTTTGTAAACAGGGGGCTAGTTCACGGTCCCTTAGACTGTTGGGGGTCGGACTATAGTTTGAAAAAAATATGAACTAATTCTTATGCACAGATCTTATTTGTAGTGCAAAAAAACAGTAAAAAACAATACAATATTTAAAATAAAGAACAATTTTAATCAACATAAACTTATTAGTATTTCACAGAATCCCCTCATCACAGACCCCCCCTCCTCATCACAGATCCCCATCACAGACTCCTCTCCATCACAGATCCCCCATCACAGAGACCTCCAGTGGTATTACACTGCCCCTTCCATAAGATCGCAGCACTCCCCCCTCCCCTCTGCTAACTTATTCACACAAGATCGGAAACATGACAGGTCCGGACAAAGGGCGGGACTTTTCAAGTGAAAGGCAGGTGATTGATTTCTAGGACCGCCCCACTGCCTGGTAACCAATCAACCGCTTCTTAACTTGAAAAGTCCCGCCCTTTGTCCGGACCTGTCATGTTTTCCATCTTGTATGAATAAGGTAGCAGAGGGGAGGGGGAGTGCTGCGATCCTTTGGAAGGGGCAGTCCACGTGTCAGGTAAACCACCCTGGCGGGCCATATCCGGCCTGTGGGCTATAGTTTGAGGACCCCTGGCTTAATAGTTCATAGGCCTCATTTGCTTGTATGCTTCTCCCTCAAAAACAATAAGCAACATATGCCAGAAGAAATCATAATGTAGTAGTTTTATTGATACAATAAATACATAAGGATAATAGTAAGTAATCCACTCACATTTTATAGTGCCATGAGCAGGCACCAGTATAGACAGCCTTTAATACTAGAAAGAACAACCGCCCTGCTACTCTATGCCTTGAAGTCAGCATGCCCTCCACGGACCGGAAGTCGTACCCTGGAAATTACATCACCGGAAACCCAGATATGCGGCGAAACAGCCATATGAGGAATGCCATAGCCACTTGCCATTGTGACCATCGTAAACTGGTTACATAGAGAAAGCCAGAGGAGATTGAGGAACATCTGTTTCCCATTCTCTTGTCTTGTGTAATTGGTGAATTCAGAATGGACAAGCGTTTAGAGACTTCCGGTTTTAGAGCTGTCATCTCTCGGCTACTGTAGCTGGGGAAGCACCCCAATGAAGCAAGATCTGCACTTTATTAGTTGCAGTGGAGTGCAGGGCTAAAATTGGGGGGGGGGACCCCCTGATGTCTCAATAGAGAGTACCTGTCACATATGGGGCTTATTAGCCTCCTTGTGATAGCAATAAAGTTAAACAAAAAAATGACTGATTACATTGAAAAAGTGTTACAATAAATCATTTATAATAAAATTAAAAATAATAATAATAAAAAAAATGAAAGCACCCTACTGCCACACTACACTTACATTGTGCTGCGTTAACTGAATGAACAATGTATTCAATAATCATATAAGATAATTTAATTCAGTATTTCCTTGTTAGAAATATTTCTACCATAGCTGCAAGGAAGTACCGTATTTATCGGCATATAACACGCACAGGTGTATAACACGCACATTCATTTTAAGAGGGAAGTTTCAGGAAAAAACTTAAATTTTAAATAAGGAACTTTAAAGCAAAATAAGGGTCAGTGCCCATCTGCAGCCTCACCATTGCCATCAATGCAGCCTGATTAATGCCCACCTGCAGCCTCACAAGTGCCATCAATGCAGCCTTATTAGTCCACATCAATGCAGCCTCACCATTGCCATCAATGCAGCAGCCTCACCATTGCCATCAATGCAGCAGCCTCACCATTGCCATCAATGCAGCAGCCTCACCATTGCCATCAATGCAGCAGCCTCACCATTGCCATCAATGCAGCAGCCTCGCCATTGCCATAAATGCAGCAGCCTCGCCATTGCCATCTATTGACTTCCTATTACAGAGGCCGCCAAGTAAACAGGAGATTCTCACTGTTTGTAATCTGACGGCACTCGCAACCCCCCCCCCCCCCCGGCCTCCGAGGCAGCTGAAATTGAAGTATTGGCGTATAACACGCACACGCTATTTGCACCCAATTTTCATGGTGAAAAAGTGAGTGTTATACGCCAATAAATACAGTATGTATATTGAAATCTATGTCTATGAACAAGGACTAAGTAAAAAGTAGAGCTAAATAGGTAATCAGTATCTATGGCTGATTGTGAAAGGTTGTAGTGAAACATGATCAGCCCCAATTTTTGTACACATGCTGTGCTTATTGCTGTGCTGCTTTGATTAAAAGAACAAAGTATTCAATAATCATGTAAGGTATTTAATTCTGTATTATTTCCCTGTTAGAAATATTTCTACCATAGCTACAAGGAAGTATATATATTGACATCTATGTCTTTGTGCGGTATTTAACTGGTTTCAACTTGTTTATGTATTTATTTATTTATTTTTTTAGCAAGCCTGTCTATTACAATCTGCATAAATGCCCCTACCCTCTTGTTTATTATACTGTTACATTTTTTTAAATTTATAATAAATATATATATATATATATATATATATATATATATATATATATATATATATATACACACACAGTATCTCACAAGTACACCCCTTACATTGTGTAAACCCCTTACATTTTTGTGAATATTTTATTATTTCAGTGTGATAACACTGAAGAAATTACACTTTGCTACAATGTAAAGTTGTGAGTTTACCGCTTGTATAACAGTATAAATTTTCTGTCCTCTCAAAATAACTCAACACACAGCCATTAATGTCTAAACCGCTGGCAACAAAAGTGAGTTCATCCCTAAGTGAAAATGTCCAAATTGCGCTCAAAGTGTCAATATTTTGTGTTGCCACCATTATTTTCCAGCATGTCAGCATGCTTGTCTTCCCAAACTGTTTGCGGGCTTCTTGTGCATCATCTTTAGAAGAGGCTTCTTTCTGGGACGACATGCAGACCAATTTGATGCAGTGTGTGGCATATGGTCTGAGCTCCAGTTCATGACAATGGAAAGGGAGAAGACAAATAGCGCTCAAACGTTTTTCTAAATTATTAGGTTGCACAAATTATATCTCATGTCTATGAGTAGCTGTCATGACTCTGCAGTAATACTTTCATGCCCTGTCTGCCTCTTACCTGGTCTGTGTATCAGCCTTAAGCCCAATACACACAATCGGATTTCCAACTGGAAATTTTGGATTTCAGGCTGTTGGCAGAAAATCCGACCGTGTGTATGCTCCATCGGACAATTGTTGTCGGACTTTCCTCCAACAAATGTTGGCTAGCATGTTTTCAAATTTTCCGCCAACAAACGTGTGTTGTCAGATTTTCCGATCGTGTGTACACAAGTCCGTCAGACAAAAGTCCAAAGTACAAACATGCATGCTCGGAAGCAGAAGCGGTCGGTCTTGTAAACTAGCATTTGTAATGGAGAATTAACATTCATGATGTGGCAAATTATGAAATCTTCAAATGCAGAGCACAATTCTCTTCTTCTTTAATGGGATAATAATGAAGCTGCTTTGCTGGTGATACTGATGGAGTTATTACAAACAAATTTTCAAAGGCTTTTTTTTTCTAGTGATATCAATCATAATATTATTATGTTTTTTGTTTTTTTTTTTATTTGTGCAAGTTACCACAACACCATTATCATGTAGTTTTTAAGATCAAAGATACAACTATGTTGGTGTCCCTTGTCAATTTTACCTTGTATTTTTTTAAAATGTGACTGCCTACTCCCAAACTGTCATTTGAAGTAAACAACATAGCCAAGTATTATTCTCCACAATTTTTTTATTGTGCATTAAAAAAAAAAAAAATAATAATTAGACATGCTATCTGCCAATATAACTTAACCAAAAAGTGCATTCTATGCATCCAAAAATATAGAAAATATACCAAATCAAATCATTATTCAACCAAAAAAATTATGTCAACGCAATAACTCCAAGGCCAATAATAAATAACACGTTATCTCCTCCGATTCTGCAACATGTCTGGTTGACGAACGGCCGTTCAGAAACTACCTGAAAAGCACAAAATGAAAAGCGCAAACTGAAAAACGCTAAGGGAAAAACGCAAAAAGAAAAGCGCGAATCAACACTCACCAAACTTCTACTAACACTTCTACTAACACGAAATTAGCAGAAGGAGCCCAAAGGATGGCGCTAAAGAGCTGGAAAAATCATATAGTACGTCTAGTACATCACTATGTTCGTAATTGTTGGCCAACATTTGTGTGACCGTGTGTATGCAAGAAAAGTTTGAGCCAACACCCTTCGGACAAAATTCCACGGTTTTGTCGGCCAAAAATCCGATCGTGTGTACGAGGCATTAGGGTTTGCACTCTCACACCTGCATGGGTAAGTAATCTTCCCTCATTGTGGCTCCACCCTAGCCTCAACAGGAACCACTATTTAACACTGTGTTCTCCAAGCCTGCCTTGCCGAGCAATATGTGTTTGGTTTCCTGTTTCCTGCTTGCCGTGTGCTCTACGTCTATCTCTGTTACCGATCTTGGCTTGTTCTTGACTATCCCTGCCTGCTTGTGACCCTGACCTTTGGCGTGTTCTCTGTCTATCCTTGTCTGCTAGTCGCCCCAACATTGTCTCCTTACTATCCCTTGTTATCCTGGGCTGTTACTTCCTCTTTATCCTCCTGTAGCCTACCGTGAGCGTGAGCTGGGAGACCCTGGGGGCCGTGACCTGGAGTCAGTTGCAGCGCAGTCCATCCTCACCACTAGAGGCTCTGGTGAACACCTGCTGTCTCTTAGACCCCGCGCCCTGGGGAATCTTATGCTCTAGATCCCAGTGGGATCTGTGTTGGTGCTCCAGTGGACCTGCCTTCCTGAACCACCCAGAGTTCAATCCACAGCAGTCAGTCATAGGGTCCACTACCTTGGCGGTGCACTCCTGACTCCAGTGGTGTGCATCTGTCACCTGGACTGTGACCTGACAGTAGCCCAAAGTAAACTCACCACAAACCTAAAAAGTTAAAACTAAAGATACTCCAAGCAGATGTTTAATTCCAAATTTAATGTCAAATTGATACTGTAGCTAAAACAGACATGGACAGCTGATGCATTTTTTATGAAAATGGCTCTGTCCCTTCTGCCCCCCAATCCTTAAAGCAATACTAAACCCAAAAGCAATCATTTATTGTATTGCAGCTTACCAATTCTTAGATGGGATGGTTGTATTAGTTTCCTTTTTTTAGGTTTTCTTTCTTATATTTTCAACTGGTGATCTGGCCAATAAGTCTGTTGTTTTGCAAAGTCCAAGCTCTCTTGCAGATGTATCAGTTACAAAGATGAGACAAACCATTTACCACTGGCAGGGGTGCTTACAATGATCAGCTGTTATTTATTTATGTAAAACCTTTCATCCAAAAGAAAAAAAAAACTGTTTCTGTAACTGATTATAAAATGTTAGCTCGTGTTTGGATTCAGTTTGTTAATGTATTTAAACCTGCTAGTCCATCTAAAACTCTCCTCCCCCCAGACTGACAATGCGGCTGTCCAAAGGTGACCCCTGTGGTTCTTCATTCAAAGTGGGGGCACTGTAATACATGAGGTGTGTTACTATCCAGATCACCTGATGAAAACAGAGGGTAGGAAAACAAATGCAGCCACCGCATCTAAGGATTGGAAAGCTGCTAAATATTACATTTTTGGTTTTTGATTTAATACTGCGATGGCTACATGTTGTCCAAGAAGAAAGAAGACCAAGCTTTTCTTTTTGACTTTGCTTTTGTACTCAAACTGCACCTTTACCTTATTCAAGAAGTTCCAGTATACAAAACAGCAGGCAAATATAAATATGCATATTGATACTCTAAGCTCTGGATCAGATATTTCAGAAGTCCATTTGTAATGCAACATAGTCTCTCTATGGACAGTTTGATTAGGAGTCATTAAACTTATCCATAGATATTTTTAATGAGGTGGATTGTTGTAGAAAACTCTGCAAGATATGTTTCTTTGATTTTACTTTCCTGTCTTCCTGTCTTATTTCTAATTGGAACATTCTTTAAAAATCCTTGGAAAATTCTTGGAAATTCCCGTACATAGAAATTCCCCAACAAAAGGCTAAGCCTAAGTGAAGGCTATTTTTCCAGTCTAAAAATATCAGCACAAGGCTAACAAAGTTAATGTATTGATTTCTGGCACACTCAAGTGTACATCATCATTTACAATAATATGTTACTAGTACTGCACATTTTTCAAGCTGACGGTGCAGAAGGGAAACTGACCTTTTGTTTCTTAATGAATAAAATCCTTACTTATCATACATTACTCTTGATGAATAAATGAGAAGAGTGCTTGATTGCAGAGTCAGTTTATCTGAGCTGAATCAACAATAGTGGGGATTTCCAATTTTTTCAACCTGCAGGATATTTTCTTCTAGTACTGACCTCCAGTGTTCTCTTTTAGAAATCATACAATGACACACACTGTGGATGGTGAAGGTATAAGGAAGCCAGGCCGTACGTTTTATTACAATGTAGCTAGGTATTGACATCAATTTTGGGCTCATGGGACCAGGGTAGCAATAGTAAGCGCTAGTATATCCTGTAGCAGTTTTTTGCTTAATTTCTCAACTTGCTGATTAAAGTGTCTCAGTGGCTTACAAAAAAAAACACCCTACAAAGAAAACATTTAATACATACAGTATTTGTCCCACTGCCCACTCTGTGCTGAAGGGAGAAGCTCAGGCCGGCCATAGACGGTTTGAATCTCGGACGGTTCAGCTGGGACCGGCGGAGAATCAAGCTATGCATGGGCAGGCTGAATATATTAAGTTGATCGATCAAGTGAAGTACAACCAGCCTGCCAGATTCACTTGCGATTATTGCTAGCGACTGCTTCCCCCACCTGGAGAAGACAATTGCTTGGCAGGAGGGATTCCCCTGTCAGCACTGCCTGTGTTGATGGGGAAATTACGATTGCAGGAAAGAACTTGAACCATATTGATATACTATATAATACTGGATGTTATGCACATGCACAGGAGCACTTTTTTATGCATTAGTGGGTCACTGATAATCTATATAGGATCATAAAAGTGGGAATTGCACCTCTTTGCACAGTAGCCCTTTATATCTACTATGATCATTGTTTATGCTTTTATATAAACATCTTTTATTTTTAATATAGGTGTAATATTTATATTTATTTATTTATTTTTATTTATTTTTAATATATGTGTTCATTTATTGCACTATTATCACTTTCCACTGTTAGGAAAGACGTTTTTTTCACTATTGGAGGTTTTTTTTATGTTTTTTTTTACACTGGTATAGTGTATGACTTTGGAAAGCACAGCATATATATTTATTTATCCACATTTGCATGATATATGAGGCATGTTTAACGCTTGCAGCTGATTTTTGATAATTAAGACATTTTGGATTAGTGGAGGCTCACAGGACTCTTTATATTTTATCTGTATATGCTTTGCCTTAATATAAAATGAGGACTATATCTTGCATAAATTCCTTCCTAATAGCAGCCAACACAAGCAGCGTGTTTTAACTTTTTGAGCCTGATATGTTTTATAAACTTCTGTAGCCAAACAAAAAGTGTTCTTATTCTTAAAGTGGTTGTAAAGGCAGAAGGTTTGCATTCTATGTATTAAGATAAAAAGTCTTCTGTATGCAGCAGCCCCCTAATACCTGAGCCCCCTCTTGATCCAGCGATGTCCACGAATGCCACGGCTGTCCGGGACTCTCCCTCCGTATTGGCTAAAACACAGCTGTGGGGCCGGTGGCTCCCACTGCTGTCAATCAAAATCAGTGAGCCAATGAGGAGAAAGAGTGGGTGGGGCCGAACCACGGCTCCATGTCTGAATGGATACATGGAGCTGAGGCTCCACTCGGGTGTCCCCATAGCAAGCTGCTTGCTGTGGGGGCACTCAACAGCTGGGAGGGGCCAGGAGCACTGAAGAGGGACCCAAGAAGAGGAGGATCTGGGCTACCTTTTGCAAAACCACTGCACAGAGCAGGTAAGTGTAACATGTTTTTTTTAAAAAAAAAACAAGGCTTTGCAATCATTCAGACATCACTCTAAAGTCAAATTAGGAGCAGGAAGCACCAGCACTGCCGGACTATCGAACTTCCGATAGTTCGGCCACACTGAAGCTTCCTGGTTCTATCAGAAAGTGGTGGGTCACTACAGCAATTGATGAAGAAAGGTGGCAACTTGTTGCTATGGTTCCCGAGTAAGTTTATTTAAGTGCGTGTGTAGTACGTGGCTCCATACCCACTGACGAAGTCCCGCTCAGGACGTAACACGTACGGGGGAGGAGCCACGTGATGTCACCCACGGCCATCTTCTTGGTTACCTCAATGTATTGAGGGCACCATACTTGCACTTAGTTTAAGTGTCAGACTTGTATGTTTTTAATCTTTGGTTCTAATAAATGTTGGCGTAGCAGAGAGCACTATATTCTTTTTATTTGCTTTACATACCGGCTGTGTTATCTTCACAGAGGGATCGTTCCTCATTGGCCTTAAGGAGATATACCCTGCTAAGGGCATGCATGATTGACCTAACTTTTAACTCAAGGCCATGTGTGTCAGATGAGCAGCCATGTATGTCTATGTTGGAGGCACTGCACGGATTGAGACACTCGTTTTTTGCCTTGATGCACATCTTTACACCATTTGGGATCTTTGTCCCTTCTTCTTAGTACAAGACTGTGACTGGCTTCTGCGGGTTGCTGCACTTTTAAACTCCTTATTCATTACAGCTCAGAATACTGATCGAGCAGGAGTTAGAGTACAGGTGTTAAAATGTATGACTGATTGAAACTGGTATGGGTTAAATGTTAACTATCTGTATGAACATCAAAGCAAACAATTTAGATGAATTATTTTGTTGATGTCATAAAATACATGTAAAAAGCCTTCTATAATTAGTTCAAGCTATTGTGCTTACATAAATACTACGTATTTACTAGGATTTTTACATTTCAATAAAGCAAAATGGGGCTAAGCTAATTATTTTATTCTACTGAATGATTTACCAGTTTAAAGGAATAATTTCTCCCGTGACTCCCAGGCTAGGTCCCTAGGTACTGCCACAGGTTTGGTCCCAAAATGCAGGGAGCCGGCTGCTAGTGAAGGGGACAAGCACAACACCCCTCTCCCAATAAAGATGATGCTCAAGAAAGTGCGCAAACTGTTTGCTTAAGACAAGCAGACTAAGGACATGGTTTGCTGGAACCATGTCCTGTGGTCTGATGAGACCAAGATAAACGTATTCGGTTCAGATGGTGTCAAGCGTGTGTGGCATCAACCGGGTGAGGAGTACAAAGACAAATGTGTCTTGCCTACAGTCAAGCATGGTGGTGGAAGTTGAGAAAGTGAAATAAACAGAATAACTAACTAGTTGGGACTTTATATGAGGACATTGAAATGTACCTCCATCCCCGATATGTAGATATAAAAAGAAAAAGAAGTTTGGGACTTTATATGAGGCATGTAGCCAGGAGGGCAGCGCAACATAGTACTAATGATATCTGGTGAATGCACCATATCTGTGACCACATATCTTTGCATGGTATCAAAGTACGTACAGTATGATATAGTAAAACAGGGAAAATTTTAATTCCATAGTATAATACATAGTAGTAAAGTAACATAGTGGCATAGCAGTATAATATAGTGATAATGGTAACATAATAAAATAATATAATAAAAACACGGAACAAATTGTTGCATGTATCCGCAACATAATACTATGATGCCATATAGCCTGCATAATGCCAGAATGCATACAGTATGATGTAGTAAGGCAGAGAAACATGAATTCCATAGCATAGTACACAATAGCAATGTAACATAATAACCTAGCAGCATAGTATAGTCACAGTGGTAAATTAACAAAAAAACCCAGACTCATTGTTGCATGTCTTCACAGTAATAACATGATAAAAGTTGATGGGGTCCAAAAGGCATATTATAATTATTGTATAGAAAAGGATTTTTTTTAGTATAAAAGGCATCTAATAGCTCAACGTGTTTCGTGGCTATGTTGCCACTCTTCAGGAGAACATGCAATGTAGATGTAGACCAAACATAAGTCTGGGCACAGGCAGAGGGGGCAAAGGGTGGCTGGGAGAATCATCAGGCCGGGAGCTGAGGCAGTGACCCGCAAGACACAGATGGAAAAAACAGCAGGGGAGGTAGTCCCCGGAAGCGAATCCCCCATGGATAGTGAAGGGTAGTGTACGCCACATATAAAAAGCCCATCTAAATACTTCTGTGTTGATGTCTCAATCCAATGGTGCATGGTGTCCATGGGGACGTAGGTACAGAGGGTATCTTGCTGAACAAAGGGGAGTATAGATACTCCTGTGTGACTGGGGATGACCACCAACATCACGCAGCTGTCAGTTAGAGGAAGGCTGCGAACAGTCGAGCAGTGAGGGCGCTCGCAAGCCCACAGAGCATTGCCTCATAGAGATCACCGATGTAAAAATCACATGTACACTGCCCTCCTGGCTGCATGCCTCATATAAAGTCCCAAACTTCTTTTTCTTTTTATATGGTGGTGGGAGTGTCATGGTCTGGGGCTGCATGAGTGCTTCCGGGACTCGGGGTACAGTGCATTGAGGGAACAATAAATGTCAACATGTACTGTGACATACTGAAGCAGAGCATTACCCCTCCCTTCAGAGACTGCGCCACAGGGCAGTATTCCAACATAACTACCCCAAACACACCTCCAAGATGACTACTGCCTTGCTAAAGAAGCTGAGGGTAAAGGTGATGGACTGACCAAGCATGTCTCCAGACCTAAACCCTATTGAGCATCTGCATCCTCAAACAGAAGGTGGAGGAGCGCAAAGTCTCTAACATCCACCAGCTCCATGATGTCGTCATGGAGGAGTGGAAGAGGACTTCCAGTGGCAATCTGGAAAGCTCTGGTGAACTCCATGCCCAAGAGGGTTAAGGCAGTGCAGGAAACAATGGTGGCCATACAAAATATTGACACTTTGGGCCCAATTTGGACATTTTGCACTCACTTTTGTTGCCAGCGGTTTAGACATTAATGGCTGCGTGTTGAGTTATTTTGAGGGGACAGCAAATTTACACTGTTATACAAGCTGTACACTCACTACTTTACATTGCAGCAAAGTGTCATTTTTTCAATGTTGTCACATGAAAATATATAATTAAATATTTACAAAAATGTGAGGGGTGTACACACTTTTGTGAGATACTGTATATTGAAAATACAAAAAAAAAAAATTACAAAAGATTACAAAAAATTACAAATAATTAACCAGAAAGAGGGAAATTTCGATATGTCACAAAAAAAAAAAAAAAAAAATACAATTAATTTCCAGGAGAAGGGAAATTCAGAAAAAAATAAATTCCAGAAAGAGGGATATTTCGAAATTTTGAAAAAAAATACATTTAAAATTAGGTTGAAAATGCAATGAAAATGCAAATGAAAATTAAATATTACGATGAAGTGTCAGTGAAATTGAAATGTTATGTATACGAAAAAATGGTAATGTGGAAAAGGAACATACTAGATAATCTTGACTTATAGTATAATAATATCGTGACTGTAACCATAGATGAGTGAATAAATGAGTGAGTTAATAAATCAATCAATCGATTAGTATGTACCCATGAAAGGATATATATAGAGATGGTATATAGATATATAGTTGCACATGGCAAATTACACGTGAGATTTTTAAAATCTTTCTCCATCAAGTGGAATGAGGAATAGCTTGAATGGATGTGACCTTCAGTAAAGCAGGGTTTCTGTCGTGGTGGGCTAGAAAGTGTCTTGGAATACTGTATTTGGGGTAGAGTTCTTTCAAGCTTCTCCTGTATTCCCTAAATTTGGTACAAAGAGGTCTAATTGTACGCCCTACATAGCACATTTTACATGGGCAAGTGATGAGGTATACCACAAAGTTATTTGAACATGTTAGGAATTCATCAATGGCAAAAGTTTTGCCTTTTTGGTCAGTAAAGGTCTTTTGTCCATGGGTCACATGTGCACAAGTAAGGCATTTTCTTTTGTGACACTTATACATTCCAACAAGTGAGAACATTTTGGGAATGGAGTTCAGAAGGGGTATTCTGTTGCACAATTTACTGGGGGCTGTGATGTTTTTGACATTGTTAGTTCTTTTGAATACCAGTTTAGGTTCAGAGGCAATTTGTGCAATTTGTGTTTCGTATTATTGCACAGGATCCCCCAATGTTTATCCAGGGTCTTTTTTGATGGCCCAGTGCTTATTATTATATTTGGTGATGAACATAGGACCTTTATGAGTAGGAGATGAGTCTACTTTGTATCTTTCCGCAATCATGTTATCCTCAGAGTGAGACTCGATTTATTTTTTTGGAGACTCATATTTTTGGAGACTCATCTCCTTTGGGAAAGAACGAGTTAACTACAGCGGCCCCTTTGAGGGTAGCGCTACAGTACAGTGGTGTGTATGTGTATGTTGTAAGTTTTATAAGCACCAGTCTTTAAGATTTTGGGGGGGGAGGCTTTTCTACATGAGGAATAAATAGCACAGTAAAAAGTATTGGGTGTGACCAAAGGTGGAGTGTCTTTCTGATCATTGATTCATTGCTGACCAGTCTACCAGCAGTTCTTGGTCTACCAAATCTTGTCTTTACTGCTGCAGCATTCACTAGTAGATCAACTGCAAGAGATTTTTTTAACTCACTATTTGTTCCAGTTAGTTCAGTAAATAAATAATATTTGTTCAATATACCCTGGCATTAGGCTTGGTTCACATCAGGAGTGCGTATGTTCCTGTGCATTTCCGGTGCATTCCTGTGAATTTGAAAGTGCTGCAAAACCCACTGGAACACAGAAAAAGTAATGCAAGTACTACCTTTTTAGATCGCACTGCAACAAACAGCATGGTACTGTGGCACCATGCATTTTAGTGCATGCAAACACACTGAGTTTGCAACCAGTGTTTGGGGTGCCATTAACAATTCACTGACTTCTGCATGCAAATTGCAAAATCAATGCGTCCACCTGCAGTGCAGGAAATGCGCACGGAACATGCATTTTGGCGTCAAGCCTAACTTCACCCAAAACATTTTTTATGTTTTGTATTAGATAGGGACAGTTAGAGCTTTAGTAGCTGTTGGGCAGATTTTCCCTCAGTTCTGGTCCTGACAACAACCCTTGGGAAATCTTCCAAATGAGGACATTAAATTAAATTAGTGATAATAATATTAGTAAAACTTTGGCGCCAACCCGAATATCAACAACCATAAAAAAAAGGAGAATATGTGAAGCTGCCCCTTTAAGTGGATCAACCACCTCTGAACAGGAAAAAATAAAAGGTAAGGCGCTAGCATACATCTGCAATATGCATATAAACAATATGTGAATACCAAGCTAATAATCGTGAGGAAAAAAAACAAAAAAATTGCAAAAAGCTTAACAGTCCAAAGGAAAAAATTAAAATAAATAGTCTTTGCTGAAGAATTCCAACCACCAGGCTTCTGGTGTTAAAAGTGCCTGCGTGTCCGCCATACGTGACGTCAGTTCGTGTTGGATCTGGTTAGGACATTCGGCCTATTGGAATGCACGCCAGCTCGGACAGAGCGGCCTGCAGGACTACTGATACCAGGTTGTTTGTGTTGGTGCTGACTATAGAACCTGCAAATGTAAGTTTAAAATTCATATTTTATCTTTGTTTTGGTTTTAAAATAAACAGTATTACACTATCCTGGACCATTGTTTTTTCTGGGTCTCGGCGATTGAGGTTTGAGGATTATCATTTGAGAGGACAGCGGTTGGCAGATTCTTATTATATTATTGGCAATGGTGGACATTACGAATATTATTGGAAAAAGGGTGGTACCCTAAGACACCAAAGGCTTATTTTCTAGATGTGGTCAATAAGTGTGCAATTTATACACACTGTGGTGGAGCACTAATCTAAGGAGCATTTAAGCCACTTTTAGCATCAGAAGCACGGTGGTTGAAATTCTTCAGCAAAGACTATGAATTTATTGTTTATTTTTCCTTTGGACTGTTAAGTTTTTTGCAATTTTTTTTTCTTTGTTTTTCTCACGATTATTGGATCGGTATTTACATATTGTTTATGTGCATATTGCAGATGTGTGCTAGTGCCTTACCTTTTATTTTTTCCTATTTAATTAAATTTGTTTTTTTTTAAAGTGAAGAAGTGTTGAAACTTCTGACAATGTTTTCCTTGCTGTCTGTGCCTTCCTGTCACAATGGAATCCATTCTCTTCCCCATTCTTCCTGGTGTCACAGGGACAGGATGCAAGGGATAAATAAAAAACAGACTGCAGTTATTTAAAACCCTTGATGTTTTACATTCTCATTCTGCATACTTGTAGTGCTTAAGGTATGAAAAAAGAGTTCAACTTTAAAGTATAAGTTCACCTTTTCGGGCAGAATTTAACTTTTCATAATAAACAGAAATGTGCTTTTTTCCTCACTTACCTTATCCACAGGAGGTTTAAAATCTTGTCAGTTTATTTGGATTTTTAAAATGATTTATTAGATTGTGGCTCCCACTGCTGTCAATCAAAATCAGTTAGCCAATGAGGAGAAAGGGGGGGGGCGAACCACGGCTCCGTGTCTGAATGGATACAGGGAGCTGAGGCTCCACTCGGTTGCCCCCATAGCCAGCTGCTTGCTGTGGGGGCATTCAACAGGTGGGAGGGGCCAGGAGCACTGAAGAGGGACCCAAGAAGAGGAGGATCTGGGCTACCTTGTGCAAAACCACTGCACAGAGCAGGTACAAAAAACATGTTTGTTAGAGAAAAAAAAAAAACAAGACTTTACAGTCACTTTAAGTGCTGGTTCCTAAGTGCAGTAGCCCTTTGCAATCGTTCAGATGTAACTCTAAAGTCAAATTAGGAGCAGGAAGCATCAGCGCTGCCGAACTATCGAACTTCTGATAGTTCGGCCACGCTGACGCTTCCTGGTTCTATTAGAAGGTGGTGGGTCGCTATAGCAATTGATGAAGGAAGGTGGCAACTTGTTGCTATGGTTCCCAAGTAAGTCTATTTAAGTGCGTGTGCAGTACATGGCTCCATACCCACTGATGAAGTATCGCTCAGGACGTAACACGTACGGGGGAGGAGCCATGTGATCTTACCCACGGCCATCTTCTTGGTTACCTCAATGTATTTAGGGTTCTATATTTGCACTTAGTTTAAGTGTCAGACTTGTATGTTTTTAGTCTTTGGTTCTAATAAATGTTGGCATAGCAAGTAAAGGGCACTATATTCTTTTTATTTGTTTTACATACTGGCTGTGTTATCTTCACAGAGGGATCGTTCCTCATTGGCCTTAAGGAGATATACCCTGCTAAGGGCATACATGATTGACCTACCTATTAACTCAGGGGCCGTGTGTGTCAGATGAGCAGTCAAGTATGTTTATGGTGGAGGCACTGCACGGATTGAGACACTCATTTTTTGCCTTGATGCACATCTTTAAACCATTTGGAATCTTTTTCCATTTGGAATCTAGTACAAGACTGTGACTGGCTTCTGCGGGTTGCTGCACTTTTAAACTCCTTATTCATTACAGCTCAGAATACTGATCGAGCAGGAGTTAGAGTGAAACTGGTATAGGTTAAATGTTAACTATCTGTATGAACATCAAAGCAAACAATTTAGATGAATTATTTTGTTGACATCATAAAATGCGTGTAAAAAGCCTTCTATAATTAGTTCAAACAATTGTGCTTATATAAATGTAGCGCTGGTAGATTTTTATCTATCGCTTATAGGTAAATTTAGTGGGTTATCTGTTTCATAGTCAGATTTAGCCTATGTTCCAGTTTGGCTGTGTTGCATGTAGTTTCACACTGTGCCTGTGGGTGTCATTGTCGCCATAGGTCGGTGTTGGAAAGGCAACGCGCTGAAGCGTATGGGTGCTCTTCTGTCCCGGAGATAACTCGGTGAAGGTGGTCTTCCGAGTTGCATTCTGGGGGAGGGTATTTATGGGACAGACGCCATGTTTTAGGGTCCTTTTCGTTCCACCTGCTGGCCTTCCTGCCCGACAGGTATGTGTTAGGAGTACTACCGCATGGTCTTCCGACTGGGAGGACCACGTTGCTGCAGCGTATGGGTGGGCCCAGAAGTCTGCTGGGGCCTACCACAGCAGCGAGGGAATGGTCCTGTGCTGTCTGTCCTGCGGGAAGAAGCTGGACAACTGAGAAGATCCCAGGGGAGGACCTGTCATGGAAGGATCATGCAGAGTGCTGGTCTGGAGAGGGGCCTGGGGACTCAGTTGGAGGACGCATCCTAAAGTTAACCTACCGCATAGTACTGCTGGGTCAGCGTAAAGGTTCTAGTGCTGTGTGTGCTATCCATCGTAAACCATTGCATCCTGTGGCAGAGGATCGTACAGGTTTCTATTCCATTCAAGTCTGTGGCAGAGACTTTTGTTCGTGCTGTGTGCCGGTTGCTAGGTTGGCGAGAGAAATCTATCTGGGCGGGCAAAGATTCAACTCTAAAAGGAGAGTACATTCATCTACAAGATTCCAATTCCTAATATTACATCAAGAAAAGGTATTTCAACTTCCCTGCAACTTGCGTTCTACCTCTTTCCTGCTACTTCCTTCAGTTACTCTTTATTAAAGAATTGGAAAAGATACTCAAGTGTCTGGTGTCTACACTGTCTGGTATTAAGCTCAACGGGACCGTAGACCCGGTTCTGATGAAATTGAGGCAACAAAGGTGACGGTAACAGCCTGCTTTAAACCAGCAGCTCCACTGTGAGTTAGTGCTACATAAATACTACGTATTTACTAGGATTTTTACATTCCAATAAAGCAAAATGGGGCAAAGCTAATTATTTTATTCTACTGAATGATTTACAAGTTTAAAGGAATAATTTCTCCCGTGACTCCCAGGCTAGGTCCCTAGGTACTTTGTGCCACAGGTTTGGTCCCAAAATGCAGGGAGTCGGCTGCTAAGAAGGGGACAAGCACAACACCCCTCTTCCAATAAAGATGGTGCACAAGAAAGCGCGCAAACTGTTTGCTTAAGACAAGCAGACTAAGGACATGGATTGCTGGAACCATGTCCTGTGGTCTGATGAGACCAAGATAAACTTATTTGGTTCAGATGGTGTCAGGCGTGTGTGGCGTCAACCAGGAGAGGAGTACAAAGACAAGTCTGCCTTGCCTACAGTCAAGCATGCCGGTGAGAGTTGAGAAAAAGAAATAAACAGAATAACTAACTAGTTGGGACTTTATATGAGGACATTGAAATGTACCTCCATCCCTGATATGTAGATATAAAAAGAAAAAGAAGTTTGGGACTTTATATGAGGCATGTAGCCAGGAGGGCAGAGCAACATAGTACTAATGATATCTGGTGAATGCACCATATCTGTGACCACATATCTTGCATGGTATCAAAGTACGTACAGTATGATATAGTTAAACAGGAAAATTTTAATTCCATAGTATAATACATAGTAGAAAAGTAACATAGTGGCATAGCAGAATAATATAGTCATAATGGTAACATAATAAAATAATATAATAAAAACACCGGACAAATTGTTGAATGTATCCGCAACATAATACTAATGATGTCTGGTGAGCAAACCATATTTGTGGCCATATAGCCTGCATAATGCCAGAATGCATACAGTATGATGTAGTAAGGCAGGGAAACATGAATTCCATAGCATAGTACACAGAAGCAATGTAACATAATAACCTAGCAGCATAGTATAGTCACAGTGGTAAATTAATAAAAAACCCAAACTCATTGTTGCATGTCTTCACAGTAATAACATGATAAAAGTTGATGGGGTCGAAAAGGCATATTATAATTATTGTATAGAAAAGGATTTTTTTAGTATAAAAGGCTTCACAGTAATAACATGATAAAAGTTGATGGGGTCCAAAAGGCATATTATAATTATTGTATAGAAAAGGATTTTTTTTAGTATAAAAGGCATCTAATAGCTCAACGTGTTTCGTGGCTATGTTGCCACTCTTCAGGAGAACATGCAATGTAGATGTAGACCAAACATAAGTCTGGGCACAGGCAGAGGGGGCAAAGGGTGGCTGGGAGAATCATCAGGCCGGGAGCTGAGGCAGTGACCCCCAAGACACAGATGGAAAAATCAGCAGGGGAGGTAGTCCCCGGAAGCGAATCCCCCATGGATAGTGAAGGGTAGTGTAAGCCACATATAAAAAGCCCATCTAAATACTTCTGTGTTGACGTGTCAATCCAATGGTGCATGGTGTCCATGGGGACGTAGGTACAGAGGGTATCTCGCTGAACAAAGGGGAGTATAGATACTCCTGTGTGACTGGGGATGACCACCAACACCACGCAGCAGTCAGTTAGAGGAAGGCTGCGAACAGTCGAGCAGTGAGGGCGCTCGCAAGCCCGCAGAGCATTGCCTCATAAAAACCGCCGATGCAAAAATCACATGCACACTGCCCTCCTGGCTGCATGCCTCATATAAAGTCCCAAACTTCTTTTTCTTTTTATATGGTGGTGGGAGTGTCATGGTCTGGGGCTGCATGAGTGCTTCCGGGACTCGGGGTACAGTGCATTGAGGGAACAATAAATGCCAACATGTACTGTGACATACTGAAGCAGAGCATTACCCCTCCCTTCGGAGACTGCGCCACAGGGCAGTATTCCAACATGATAATGACCCCAAACACACCTCCAAGATGACCACTGCCTTGCTAAAGAAGCTGAGGGTAAAGGTGATGGACTGACCAAGCATGTCTCCAGACCTAAACCCTATTGAGCATCTGCATCCTCAAATAGAAGGTGGAGGAGCGCAAGGTCTCTAACATCCACCAGCTCCGTGATGTCGCCATGGAGGAGTGGAAGAGGACTTCATTGGCAACCTGGAAAGCTCTGGTGAACTCCATGCCCAAGAGGGTGAAGGCAGTGCAGGAAAACAATGGTGACCGCACAAAATATTGACACTTTGGGCCCAATTTGGACATTTTCACTTAGGGGTGCACTCACTTTTGTTACCAGCGGTTTAGACATTAATGGCTGCGTGTTGAGTTATTTTGAGGGGATAGAAACAAATTTACACTGTTATACAAGCTGTACACTCACTACTCACTACTTTGTATCTTTCCGCAATCATGTTATCCTCAGAGTGAGACTCAATTTATTTTTTTGGAGACTCATATTTTTGGAGACTCATCTCCTTTGGGAAAGAACGAGTTAACTACAGCGGCCCCTTTGAGGGTAGCGCTACAGTACAGTGGTGTGTATGTGTATGTTGTAAGTTTCATAAGCAACAGTCTTTAAGATTTTGGGGGGGAGGCTTTTCTACATGAGGAATAAATAGCACGGTAAAAATTATTGGGTGTGACCAAAGGTGGAGTGTCTTTCTGATCATTGATTCATTGCTGACCAGTCTACCAGCAGTTCTTGGTCTACCAAATCTTGTCTTTACTCCTGCAGCATTCACTAGTAGATCAACTGCAAGAGACTTTTTTAACTCACTATTTGTTCCAGTTAGTTCAGTAAATAAATAATATTTGTTCAGTATACCCTGGCATTAGGCTTGGTTCACACCAGGAATGCGTATGTTCCTGTGCATTTCCGGTGCATTCCTGTGAATTTGAAAGTGCTGCAAAACCCACTAGAACACAGAAAAAGTAATGCAAGTATTACTTTTTTTAGATCGCACTGCAACAAACAGCATGGTACTGTGGCACCATGCATTTTAGTGCATGCAAACACACTGAGTTTGCAACCAGTGTTTGGGGTGCCATTAACAATTCACTGACTTCTGCGTGCAAATTGCAAAATCAATGCGTCCACCTGCAGTGCAGGAAATGTGCATGGAACATGCATTTTGGCGTCAAGCCTAACTTCACCCAAAACATTTTTTATGTTTTTTATTAGATAGGGACAGTTAGAGCAATAGTAGCTGTTGGGCAGATTTCTCCTCACTTCTGGTCCTGACAACAACCCTTGGGAAATCTTCCAAATGAGGACATTAAATTAAATTAGTGATAATAATAATAGTAAAACTTTGGCGCCAACCCGAATATCAACAACCATAAAAAGGAGAATATGTGAAGCTGCCCCTTTAAGTGGATCAACCACCTCTGAACAGGAAAAAATAAAAGGTAAGGCCCTAGCATACATTAGCAATATGCATATAAACAATATGTGAATACCAAGCTAATAATAGTGAGAAAAAAAACAAAAGAATTGCAAAAAGCTTAACAGTCCAAAGACAAAAAATTAAAATAAATAGTCTTTGCTGAAGAATTCCAACCACCAGGCTTCTGGTGTTAAAAGTGCCTGCGTGTCCGCCATACGTGACGTCAGTTCGTGTTGGATCTGGTTAGGACATTCGGCCTATTGGAACGCACGCCAGCTCGGACAGAGCGGCCTGCAGGACTACTGATACCAGGCTGTTTGTGTTGGTGCTGACTATAGAACCTGCAAATGTAAGTTTAAAATTCATATTTTATCTTTGTTTTGGTTTTAAAATAAACAGTATTACACTATCCTGGACCATTGTTTTTTCTGGGTCTCGGCGATTGAGGTTTGAGGATTATCATTTGAGAGGACAGCGGTTGGCAGATTCTTATTATATTATTGGCAATGGTGGACATTACGAATATTATTGGAAAAAGGGTGGTACCCTAAGACACCAAAGGCTTATTTTCTAGATGTGGTCAATTTATACACACTGTGGTGGAGCACTAATCTAAGGAGCACTTAAGCCACTTTTAGTATCAGAAGCACGGTGGTTGAAATTCTTCAGCAAAGACTATAAATGTGTTGTTTATTTTTCCTTTGGACTGTTGAGTTTTTTGCAAATTTTTTTTCTTTGTTTTTCTCGCGATTATTGGATCGGTATTTACATATTGTTTATGTGCATATTGCAGATGTGTGCTAGTGCCTTACCTTTTATTTTTTCCAATTTAATTAAATTTGTTTTTTTTTTTAAGTGAAGAAATGTTGAAACTTCTGACAATGTTTTCCTTGCTGTCTGTGCCTTCCTGTCACAATGGAATCCATTCTCTTCCCCATTCTTCCTGGTGTCACAGGGACAGGATGCAAGGGATAAATAAAAAACAGACTGCAGTTATTTGAAACCCCTGATGTTTTAAATTCTCATTCTGCATGCTTGTAGTGCTTAAGGTATGAAAAAAGAGTTCAACTTTAAAGTATAAGTTCACCTTTTCTGGCAGAATTTAACTTTTCATAATAAACAGAAGTGTGCTTTTTTTCTCACTTACCTTATCCACAGGAGGTTTAAAATCTTGTCAGTTTATTTGGATTTTTAAAATGATTTATTAGATTCCATCACTTCCTGTAGATCGTCTGTCAGCATTCACTTCCTGTAGGCCATTTCCCAAAAGCCTTAACCTCCTTGTTGCTTCACAGAAGAACACACCGGTCACCACTGTGGACCACACCTCCCACATTACAATACTTCTTCCATCCACTTTCTGTACAATCTGATTGTACAATCTCCTCTAGATTTCCCATCAGATATGTAGTACAAGGGCCTGTCTGATTTGATACAAATTAAATGGATTGATCAGGTGGGTCCTCCTACTCCATAGTCATGGTAAATCTTAAGGAAATTGTCCATAGATTGTACAATCAGACTTTATAGTGTATGGCCATCTTTATACAAGTACATAGGAGGGAGTGGATGATGATGCTTAGTCGTCAAGCCTCGTTCACATCTCCTCATAATAAAAACTCATATTCCCGCGAGTTTGTTTTGGGTGTTTTGGAGCGTTTTCACTCGTCATGCATAGGGCAACCCATTCACTTGAATGAGCTACCCTATGCGCAACAATCGCCCCAGAGAAGCTCCAGAACATTTTTTTGGAGTGGAGCATGGTGCATTACTGCAGTTTTTGGTGTGTTTGCTGCACTTGGGGTGCCTTTTAACATGTAATGAAAAAAACACACTCACATTTAACGTGCCCACCCCGAAACCCAGGAATCATCTGCTGGTTGTAATGTGTAAACCACCACTGCTCTGCTATGAGAGCCTCTGATGATGTTCAAACTGAGACGAAACACATACACGTAGGGGTGAGCCTGTCCTCTCTGGTCTGCAAGCAGTGGATTAAGCACACCGGCTCTCATAGCAGAGCGACAGTGGTTTACACATTACAACCGGCAGATGATTCCTGGGTGCTGAGATGGGCAACGTTAAATGTGAGTGTGTTTTTTTTTTTTTTAATATTTTTTATTGATTTTAAATAAACTATGGTATACACCATGAGATCCTTTTCTGTTTGTTACTTATGTGCATGAGAGCTTTATCTGGGTTCTGTATAAGAGAGGCAGTAAGCAGAGGAAAGCGGCCATGCACAGCGGAGCTGTGGAAAAGCATTTGCAGACCCTCTTTGGTATATGCTAATGGGGATCATCTTCATCTGGTGAGTTCGGACCCTTTGGGGTTGGGGAAAAAAATCTGCACAGCCTGGAGTGTTAGCAGTGGAAAGCACTTTAATTTTTGATTGATTTTATTTAATATAAGCAGAAAAGTATCACCTAATCAGTAGTCTTGAGCACTGGCATTTTATGAAAGAGGATCTTTTGTTATCTCTAAATAAATTCATATATCTACAATGAAGTAAAAAAATCAAAAAAGTCCATAAAGTGGTAGTAAACTCTGTACTACCACTTGTACCTACAGGTAAGCCTATAATAAGGCTTACCTGTAGGTACTGTGAATAACTTCTAAAACAGTTTAGGAGATATTCAGAGTGCATGCAGCCGATGACATCATCGGCGCATGCGCTCTGAAGATCCGGCTTACAGTACTGGACCTTCAGAGCCCGTGCTGAAAACGGCGACTCTTGCGCGCATACGTGGGGGGTGACTTCATTGCGGCTCCAGCCAATCACATAGCTGGAGCTGGCGAACCTGGAAGACAGACAGGGGAAACAGGTCAGCCCTCTCAGCGGTGACTTAACAGCGCTGGAAGGCTTTGTTGCAAGGTGAGTATTTCATAATGTGCTAGTATGCATACTAGCACATTATGCCATTGCCTTGCAGGGTTTTTTTTCTTTTAAACATCGGCGGTTTACAACCTCTTTATGCAATCCATGCCCTGGCACTCTATTATTTTTTAAGGTTTTCTGACTTTATGCACACAGATGAATTTATGAATTACGCTGATTTGAAGGTGTTTATTAGAGGGTGAGAGCTTTTAAACCACATAAAAAAATTAAAAAAAAACATAGAAAGGTTACATCCACTGTCAGGTTTATTGCTGTCTGTGTCTCCACTGAGGATATTTCCCACCACTTCCTGTTCCAGTGAGGCTACTGAAAACTAAAAAAGAAGCTCTGATGCCCTACTGTCCGTGATCTCAGGCTATTTGTTTCACATGCCACCTCTACCCTTTATGGTTTTGTATCTGTCAAAAAAACAATTGTATAAAAAAAAAAAAAAAAAAAAAAAAGAAGAAAAGATACATTTTGGCTGCTTTCAGATCAATCAATTTGTTTATTAAAACAGATTATATTTTTGTAGAACTAGATATAGTCTTAAAAGGATTTTTTAATACCAGATATAAGACCAAGCATCAGCTACTTTCCACCTTTCCTAATGGGGACTTTTAAAAATATTTAATGATTAAGAGCAGCAATATGTTTTTTTTTTGGGGGGGGGGGAGTCCCCTTTCTTTAGGGCTTGATCAGTCAATTGCTGTCAGGATACGCTAATTTTCATCAAGCCTTACCTCCTTTAGTATATTTGTTTGTAATTTTATTAACATTGACTACTTAAGCCCTAAAAAAGGGGAGGCTTTGTTCCCCTGAAACATGTTGGCTGTATTTTAGGCTCTTAACCATTAAATGTTTAAAACAGTCCTTTAAGCAGTGGCGGCTGGTGTTTTTTTGGGGGAGGGGCGGGCGGCAAACAATCCACCCGCCGCCAACCCCCCCAGTCGGTCAGGTCACGGACAGCATTCACATCCCCCCCCCCCCCCGTGGGCACCCCCCTGGGTTGGTCAGTCAGTAGTGGGGGCCCATCTCGCAGGCAGCAGGCGGCTTCTCTCTAGGCTGAGGACAGCTGCTTCCATGCTTCATCTGCTTCTTCACCCTCCTCCTCCTGGCGGACAATCAGATCGGATCTCCTTTTGGCCAATCAGGTGACAGGTCTCAGGACCCGCTTACTGATCAGCTGGGAGGACAATCAGTGTTACAATAGCAAATATTAATTCACTATTGCTCTGCTCCCCGAGACCACTCTTTTTTGGAGCCTAGTAGAGCCTCTGGCTCTAATCACGTGCTTCAAAAAAATAACCCTGATTGGAATCCATGTGTCCGGCGCCTCAATGTAGATCAGGGGGCTGGACGCATGGATGGGGGGGTGCCCGTGAGCCCCCTATGGATGGGCCACCACTGCCTTTAAGTGAAATTAACTTTTATACTAGGCACGCCTCCGTACACATCCAAGAATTTATCATCTGCCGAGCGCCCCCAATGTCGCTATCAGAGTGGTAGCAGCCAAGGATTAGAACATCCACACTATATTTTAACCATGGATCTGATTCTTTGAAGGTGAAGGCACTTTAGGGTAAATCCATCAGAACCAATTTTCGGAAATTGTTATGAAGATAACGGTGCACTTTAGGCACAAAAGAATGCACATTAACATATGGTATATTATTATCTATTATGAAGTGGCCATCCAAATTATTTTATTTGCCAGAGACCACTTTAATTATAGTGTTTACAGATATGCTTACACTGTTTCTTCCTCTATCGACAGCAAATACAAATGGCAATGCAAACCACCAGACAAATCAAAATCAGTGTTGAACATATTATTAGAGTCAGCATGATTATGTTTGGTAAGGCAGAAGGTTCACTGGTGGGTTTAATTGATGTAGACGTGGTGATGGTGAACTTTGGTGTGATGGTTGTAGTTGCTGCAATAGTGGTTTTGGTGGGTAGCAGAGTCGGTAGAGGTGGAACATTATAGAAAACAGATTGTGCAATGTTAGATATATCAGATTTCTGAGATGCTTTGTCGATGGCAATTATAGCAAAAAAAATGGAAGTTCCGTTTTGTATGTTAACATCTTCAGGTACAAAAGTAAAATTCTCTTTTGATCCAGCGGGTGATGGTATGAGTCTGTCAGAATTGATTAGAGTGCTGCTTTTAAAGTTGTCTTTGAGTTTCTTAAGGTCAGTGTCCCATCTTAATTCATATCTTGATGCTAAAAATATTAGGAACATTGTGTTATGAAAGAACTAAAAAGTCATAAAGCGTGTTATATGTGGTATACTTTTTAGAAATATTTGTATCCAGAAGATATACTGAAAATGAATATCTTATGTTTTATCATCCAAAATAAAAAAAATGTATGCCCCATACACACGATCGGACATTCCGACAACAAAATCCATGGATTTTTTCAGACGGATGTTGGCTCAAACTTGTCTTGCATACACACGGTCACACAAAATCCGGAAATTCCGAGCGTCAAGAATGCGGTAACGTACAACACGTAGGACAAGCAGAGAAAAATGAAGTCCAATAGCCAGTGCGGCTCTTCTGCTTGATTCCGAACATGCGTGGAACTTTGTGCATCAGAATTGTGTACACACGATCGGAATTTATGAGAATGGATTTTGTTGTCGGAAAGTTTGAGATCCAGATCTCAAATTTTGTGTGACGGAAATTCCGATGAAAAATGTCCGATGGAGCCTACACACAGTCGTAATTTCCGACAACAAGCTCCGATCGGACATTTTCCGTCGGAAAATCCGACTGTGTTTACGGGGCATAAGAGTGCAAATTGTACTGTATACAACAATAAAAAGTTATGTCTCATGATAACATGGTTATGACATGATGCAGAGAGGGGGAGATGGAAGACGTGAATTTACATGCTGGAGCCACCCCTAAGTCTAACGCAAATGGTCACATAGAGCCACTGAGTCCACTTGAGGAACATGTGCAACGGAGGTGGCAATGGTGTCAATTGGCTGGTATCTCTTTGAGAACCACAATGAGGAAGTGAGGAGAAATGTTTGGATTGTTTCATTATAAGCTTTTCATAAATGATACAATACCTATTGTTAAAGTTAATTACACTTAATACATGTTTTTACTTTAATGAAACGTTAAGATACAGTATGTTTGCATTAGTAAATTTCAGCTTTGTTCCTATGGGCTCCAAGTTCCATAATATTATGTGAATCATGACAAAATAAATTATTAACCATTGCCTAGACCAGTGGTCTCCAAACTGCAGCCTGGGGGGGCCAGATGCGGCCCTTTGCTTGTTTTAGTCCCTTGGGGCACTATTTCATCCACTGATACCAACATTGGAGCATAATTCTTCCCCACTGACCCAAATTAAGGGGCACAATTTCTCCCAATGACACCGATAATGGGGCAAAATTCCTCCCAATGACATCGATAAGATGCAGTTCCCCCCAATGACACCAATAATGGGGCAAAATTCCTCCCAATGACACCAATGATGGAGCATTGTATTTTTTCACTAACATTGGGACCTATTCTACTCCTAATAGCCTTAGTCTGGCCCCCCAAATGTCTTAAGCAGAGTAAACTGGACCTTTGTTTGGAGACCCCCGGCCTAGACACTTACCAAGACAAAAGCCTTCTGTGTACACCGATCTTTACTTTTTTGATTTATAATTTTTTTTTATATATGTGTTATGTCTTATGTTTCTTATTGAATTATGTGATAAAATAAATCATGTCATAGAAACATGAAGGCTTCCACTGCTGGCATCTGAAAATGCTAGTGGCCTGGCCGCCACAATTATCAAATTGATGTGGTAATTTTTTTAACGACACCAAAGTCCGCAGAATGAAGTAAGAATTCCTTCTGCCTTTTTTAGAAGGCAAGCAATAGCAGCCAGTATACTTTTCTCATTACAGGTTTCCAAAGCAGGAACCCCGTCAATTTACTTGAGAAGTTTGTCTATATCTGCTAAAGAATATTTTATAGTTTTTACTTTGCACTTTTATGCCCCGTACACACGGTCGGATTTTCCGATGGAAAATGTGTGATAGGACCTTGTTGTCGGAAATTCTGACCGTGTGTAGGCTCCATCACACATTTTCCATCGGATTTTCCGACACACAAAGTTTGAGAGCAGGATATAAAATTTTCCGACAACAAAATCCGTTGTCAGAATTTCCGATTGTGTGTACACAAATCTGACACATAAAGTGCCACGCATGCTCAGAATAAATAAAGAGATGAAAGCTATTGGCTACTGTCCGTTTATAGTCCCGACGTACGTGTTTTACGTCACCGCGTTCAGAATGATCGGATTTTCCGACAACTTTGTGTGACCGTGTGTATGCAAGACAAGTTTGAGCCAACATCCGTCAGACAAAATCCTAGGATTTTGTTGTCGGAATGTCCGATCAATGTCCGACCATGTGTACGGGGCATTAAAGTTTCTGTGCCATGTTTTTCCATTTTATTGCATAGAAGAAATTATCTTTAAAATATAATATTTGATAGGTACTGGGACAAATCTATTAGCAATATCAGGTGTCAAGAGTCTTTTTGAAATGTGGCCTGTTTGTTTGTATCCTGATTTACCTAGATACACTATATTGTCAAAAGTATTGGGACACTTGCCTTTACATGCACACAAACTTTAACGGCATCCCAGTTTTAGTCCGTAGGGTTCAATATCGAGTTGGCCCACCCTTTGCAAATATAACAGCTTCAACTCTTCTGGGAAGGCTGTCCACAAGGTTTAGGAGTGTGTCTATAGGAATGTTTGACCATTTTTTCAGAAGCACATTTGTGAGGTCAGGCATTGATGATGGACGAGAAGGCCTGTCTCGCATTCTTCGCTCTAATTCATCTCAAAGATGTTCTATCAGGTTGAAGTCAGGACTCTGTGCGGGCCAGTCAAGTTCCTCCATCCCAAACTTGCTCATCCGTGTCTTTATAGACCTTGCGTTGTGAACTGGTCCAAATAATTTGGTTGAGGGGGGATTATGGTGTGGGGTTGTTTTTCAGGGGTTGGGCTTGGCCCCTTAGTTCCAATAAAGGGAACTCTTAAGGCATTAGCATTTCAAGACATTTTGAACAATTTCATGCTCCCAACTTTGCGGGAACAGTTTGGGGATGGCCCCTTCCTGTTCCAACAAGACTGCACACCAGTGACCAAATTAAGGCCCATAAATGCATGGATGAGCGAGTTTGGGGTGGAGGAACTTGACTGGCCTGCACAGACTCCTGACCTCAACCGACAGAACACCTTTGGGATGAATTAGAGCGGAGACTGTGAGCCAGGCCTTCTCGTCCAACATCAGTGTCTGACCTTGCAAATGCGCTTCTGGAAGAATGGTCAAACATTCCAATAGACACAATCCTAAACCCTGTGGACAGCCTTCCCAGAAGAGTTGAAGCTGGTATAGCTGCAAAGGGTGGGCCAACTCGATATTGAACCCTATGGACTAAGACTGGGATGCCATTAAGGTTCATGTGCGTGTAAAGGCAGGTGCCCCAAAACTTTTAACAATATAGTGTATCTCTTTTTTTGGACTGTCACCCAGTGCTTGCAATTGCAATATCCTTATTGATAGCAAGACAACTGCTTGTCACACTCACCTGTTCAGTGCTCCCTCTGCAGCCCAGCATATCTCAGGGCTTCCACCATCACTATTTGAGTGGCACAGGAAGCTTTTTGGCTTTTACTACCATTGCAGGGGGTGAAATCTTTGCAGGAGCAAGGCTTGCGCTGACAGTCCCAGCAGTGGCTTATCTTGGTGCATAACTGTCAGACATCCCTATCTGAATGCTTGTTTCAGTCAAAGGACTGAAAATTTTGAAGAAGGTAAACATGATGACCGGGAAACTAACATTTGCACACTAACTTATGAAAGGCCAAAGGTGTCATTGTAATAAACATAGTAGTTTCATTATTTTACTGTACCTTGTCCCTGGTCTAAATCATCACCAGTTGCTGTCCATGACAATACAATCCTGCGTTCCACTAACCGGGCCTCCAGATCATGTATTTTCTCTGGTTTGAAAATATCTGGCTGTTCTACTGTTGGAACATTGGATACCAGAAAAGAGCCACCAGAAGCTGTCCTACTGAATGGTCCAACATCAAGCTGAACATCATCATTCACTGGAGGTTTTGGAGGGTTCATAGTGATTTTGCCTAAAGTAACAATGTAAGCAATTTATTATTTGCAGTCTACTATAACTATAGCAAAATACAGGCAGTCCCCGAGTTACATACATACTTACAGACTTACATATGACTCAAACTTACAAATGGATGGAGACAACAGCAAGTGAGAGGAAATCTCACTCCTGTAAGAGTTATAAGAGGAGGGCAGAGGGGGTTAGGACTTTATATGAGGCAATAAGTGGGTAGGTTCATCTGCCTCCGTCCCTAATGTATATAAAAAAGAGGGGGGTTGGTTGGGACTTTATATGAAGCACGGCTAAGAGAATAAGGTATGCAATCACATGTTTGTTGTTTCCAAACAGGTATACATAGACTGGTAAAAATATAACATGATAATCAACATAATTCACAGTATAATGTTAATAAATACATAGATATATATAATAAATTGTTCCAATTCATAATGAACATGATTATGTTTATGGTGATAATAATCGATTGTAAAATTCATATTGTTAGATCTCGAAATCACATGATTGCATTAAGGCTGGGGCTCTACGTGTTTCGTGGAGATGTCCACTCCGGAGCGAAAATAGTACGAAATGGATAAATCTATATTAAGACAAATGGTGCAAAATGAGCAGATGGTTTTCCATCAGTGATCAATATGAGGGGAGTGTTTGAGCGCCAACTGCAGAGTGAAGCTAAGTGTCCAGGCACTGACGCCGCCTCCCCCCTGATCACGCAGCATGACGTTGGCGGCATACCGTGGCTGGCTGTATGTACAAAAACTGCAGGCGGGTAGAGAACACACTTCATATATCTTGAGGCCCTAACACACTGGTTGTCACTTTTGTCTCTCCAAGGTTAAGATAATATTTAGTTTGTTGTGGATCTTTCCTTGGGTCCACTTGGAACTTTCTCATGTTCACAACATTTTTGGTTCAGGTATTTGGGTCCTATTATCTAGTGCCTTCAATCTCCACTTGGCATTTTTTCGATCCCATTACATGCCCCTTAGGCTGTAGTCCTTCAGTCTGCTTACATGCAGTCCTTTTTTTATATATTCACACATTGTTCTCTTTCACAGAAATCCATTGGAACTGTCAGAGTTTGTACCAATATTTAATTGCTAATTGGGGACTACATTACCACTTATGTTACTTGTATCACTTATTTGAGCCTTAGTGTGGCCGTGGATGTGCAGCCTCAGCTCCCGGGGGATGTTGTTTCCCATGGTACCTTCAGCAGCTAACACTACTTTCTCTATACCTAACCTATATGTAGGTAAGCGTGCTTGGAAATACCCTATCATTCCTCTTCGTATTTTTCCCCTTTGTGTCAACCACCTGCTCACTTTGCATCATTTGTCTTATTATAGATTTATCCATTTCGTACTTGCTCCTGATGAGTGGATATCTCCACGAAACACGTAGGGCCGCAGCCTTATGCTACATCATTCCAGTCATGTGATTTTGAGAGCTAACAATATGAATTTTACAATCGATTATTATCACCATTAACAAAATCATGTTCATTATGAATTGGAACAATTTACTATATATATCTATGTATTCATTACCATTATACTGTGAATTATGTTGTCAATTTGTACATTAAACTGTTAAGGTGCTACTATTGATTATCATGATATTTTTTACCAGTCTATGTATACCTGTTTGGAATCAACAAACATGTGATTGCATACTTTATTCTCTTAGCCTTGCTTCATATAAAGTCCCAACCAACCCCCCTCTTTTAACCTGTAAGAGTTATCATGGGAAAAAGGTGTCTCCACTGGAGCGTTAGACCCCATACACACTATTAGATTTTCTGCAGATTGTTGTCAGATTTACCAAAACATGTAGTGCAAGGGCCTACCTGATTGCATACAAATTGAAACTCTTAAGGTTTGACCTCATATTATATGGTTTTGGTAAATCTGAAGACAAAAATCTGCAGAAAATCGAATAGTGTATGGGGCCTTATCGCCAATCCTTATTTCCACAACAATCCAAAATTTTCAAAATCCAATTGTCACAGGGATAGAAAGTGAGGCCAAATCTTCTGAACCCAGGGACAGACAGCACAACAGGGTTACAGGGTTGTTAACCCTTCCCTATGCTACCTATCCGAAATTTGTTTTACATTTTTGGCTGGAGTAAGGCTCCGTTCACACCTAGGCGTTTTGGGGCATTTTTCTACTCTGATGCCGCGTACACACGGTCGGACTTTCCGGCATACTTGGTCCGGCGGACCAGAGTGTGCCGGACAATCCGCCCGTGTGTGGGCGCCGGCGGACTTTTCCGGCGGACTTTTTCCCAAAAGCCCGCCGGACCTAGATTTGAAGAAAGTTTTAAATCTTTCCGCCGGACTCAGTTTCGGGCGGAAAGTCCGCTCGTGTGTGTGCTGGTCCGACGGAAAGCCCGCTCGTGTGTATGCTGGTCCGACGGACCAGATACGACACGAGGGCAGGGTATTGCATCTCGCGCTCGCTGCAATAGGAAAAACAAATCTTCCTATTGCGGCGAGCGCGGGGCACACCAGGCCCTTAGGTCTGGTATGGATTATAAAGGGAACCCCCTACGCCGAAAAAACGGCGTGGGGTCCCCCCTAAAATCCATACCAGACCCCTATCCGAGCACGCAGCCTGGCCGGTCAGGAAAGGGGGTGGGGACGAGCGAGCGCCTCCCCCTCTCCTGAACCGTACCAGGCCACATGCCCTCAACATGGGGGGTGGGTGCTTTTGGGGAGGGGGGCCGCCCTGCGGGCCCCCCCCACCCCAAAGCACCTTGTCCCCATGTTGATGAGGACAAGGGCCTCTTCCCGACAACCCTGGCCGTTGGTTGTCGGGGTCTGCGGGCGGGGGCTTATCGGAATCTGGGAGCCCCCTTTAATAAGGGGGCCCCCAGATCCCGGCCCCCCACCCTATGTGAATGAGTATGGGGTACATGGTACCCCTACCCATTCACCTAGGGAAAAAGTGTAAGTAATAAAACATACTACACAGGTTTTTAAAATATTTTATTAAACAGCTCCGGGGGGATCTTCCTCCGGCTTCGGGGGTCTACTTCCGGCTTCGGGGGTCCCTCCGCTTCATCTTCTCCCGGCGTCCGGTTGGTTCTTCTCCGCTCTGTTCTCTCCAGTTCTTCGGCCGGCTCCTCTGCTGTCTTCAGGTAGCTCTCTTGCCAGCAGAGGTCCGGACTTCTTGTCTTCTTCTCTTCCCCAGATGTTGACACGACGCTCTCTCCGGCTGGACTGCTCTCCGAGGGGGCGTGGTCACTGGGTGATGTTGACCACGCCCCCTAAAACGTCACAGTCCCAGCATGCCCAGGGACTGTGACATCAAAAGGGGGCGGGGTCTCCACCTATATAAGTCACAACGCAGCCCTCGGAGAGCAGTCCAGCCGGAGAGAGCGTCGTGTCAACATCTGGGGAAGAGAAGAAGACAAGAAGTCCGGACCTCTGCTGGCAAGAGAGCTACCTGAAGACAGCAGAGGAGCCGGCCGAAGAACTGGAGAGAACAGAGCGGAGAAGAACCAACCGGACGCCGGGAGAAGATGAAGCGGAGGGACCCCCGAAGCCGGAAGAAGACCCCCGAAGCCGGAGGAAGATCCCCCCGGAGCTGTTTAATAAAATATTTTAAAAACCTGTGTAGTGTGTTTTATTACTTACACTTTTTCCCTAGGTGAATGGGTAGGGGTACCATGTACCCCATACTCATTCACATAGGGTGGGGGGCCGGGATCTGGGGGCCCCCTTATTAAAGGGGGCTCCCAGATTCCGATAAGCCCCCGCCCGCAGACCCCGACAACCAACGGCCAGGGTTGTCGGGAAGAGGCCCTTGTCCTCATCAACATGGGGACAAGGTGCTTTGGGGTGGGGGGGCCGGAAGGGCGGCCCCCCTCCCCCAAAGCACCCACCCCCCATGTTGAGGGCATGTGGCCTGGTACGGTTCAGGAGGGGGGGGGGGGGCGCTCGCTCGTCCCCACCCCCTTTCCTGACCGGCCAGGCTGCGTGCTCGGATCGGGGTCTGGTATGGATTTTAGGGGGGACCCCACGCCGTTTTTTCGGCGTAGGGGGTTCCCTTTATAATCCATACCAGACCTAAGGGCCTGGTATGCCCCGCGACGGGGCTCGCAAGGTGTCAATCTCGCCGATAAAAGCGGCAAGATTGACATCCTTTTCTAGTCCCGTCGCACCTGAGTCACGTTCAAAATGAACGGACTTGTCCGTGTGTGGGCAAGTCCGTTCATTCTGAAAGTCCGCCGGAACTCCGGCGAAAGTCCGTCGGAAAGACGGGCGGACTTAGCCCGCCGGAAAGTCCGGGCGTGTGTGGGCAAATCCGTCCGTTTTAAAGTCCGGCGCACCTGGCGGACAAAGTCCGTCGGAAAGTGTGCCGGACCAAGTAGGATAGAAAGTCCGACCGTGTGTACGCGGCATGAGCCTCAGCTCTAAAAACACCCAACAAGACAAATCCTATTCATTTCAATGGCCCCTGTTTACATCTGAGCATTCTGTCGCCCGAAGCAAAACGCCCAAAAAGTATAGGAGCTTCTTTTTTGGCAGATTACAGGAGTTTTTCTGCTTTTTACATTGGTGACCCTTTGACCTGTACAAAATTGCGGCAAAAATTGTGCAAATTTCTGCCTTTAAATGATACGCTCAGGTGTGAATGCAGCCTTACACTTAAAAAATATACCTGTTCCAACTTACATACAAATTCAGCTTAAGAACAAACCTACAGACCTTGTTTGTAACCCGGGGACAGCCTGTAACTGGATAAACCCTTCAATAAATTATCTACACTTTTTTAAAGATAAAAACACATTTAAAAAATGAACAGTTTCCCTTTCCCTGACCTCTCTAACAATAATTATATATGTGCATATCTCAAAGCAGAGAAAATGTTATCTTTTCCTTTCTGGGCTAAGCAAGGCAGAAAAAAAAAAACATTTACTCCTTAGGTGCTGATTTTTTTATCATCTTGCAGCCTAAGCTCCGGAACATCACTTAGATCAGTGGCTTTGCACTAGTAGCCTATGAATTGTCAGCACAAGTTTCTTTTAAATGTTTTGCTTTTCTGCTTTAGCATTGTTTGGTTCCTCCTCCATCAACATTTCTATTTCTTTTGGTTCCCTTCAGCATCTACTCAGCTACTAACTGTACTCATAAAAACAGGAGAGTTATAGCAAAAATAAAAAGGCGGAGTAATTAACCAAACCTCCCAACTTTTTGAGATGGGAATGAGGGACCCCTATTAGCAAAAGTATGTAGGCAATGTTTTTACTTAAACCCACAAGTGTATTTTTTTTTTTTACCACTACTATTCCTTTATATTAGCCTTTGATGCAAATGCAGCCATTTAGAAATTCGATGAAAGCTTTAGCACTGGGAAACACTTTTTGAAAGATAAAAAGTGCATTTTATATACAACTATATAGATCAGACCAAAATGAGGGACAAATGAGGAAGAAAGAGGGACAGAGGGACATTGCTCCAAATCAGGAACAGTCCCTCGATATCAGGGACAGTTGGGAGCTATGATTCATGGAGTCAGCCCTATTGTCTATTGTGTGTGTTTTATAAAGGATTTTTGTCTAAGGATAGACCTACAGTATGTTTATCCCAAACAGGTTTAAATTCACTTACTGTTCACTTCCTCACTACCTGTGATGAAAATCTGTCCCAGAAATCCATTTTCTGTCTTGTTTCTGCAAGCTTCCACTCAAGATGCTGAGACTCACTATCCCCACTTGTTGCTAACATTTGCTCTGGACAAGTAGCTGCCCCCCCCAGCGCTGACTCATTCCACCAAAGATCATCTAACATTTCAGAGAGACAGCTGACCAGTGTTTTCAAGCTGGCAGTTCGTTCTCAACCTGGGGGTTGATTGAAGATTTGCCAGCGGTCACGGAAACCTGGGCTGTTCCTGAAGCCCGCACTGCTCTCCCAGCCTTTTTCTGCAGCTACCCAACAGGGCTGTCCCTTGAGCCAGCGGCTGCCCACTCAGCCTCTTCGCAGCCACCCATTCAGTTCATGGCATGGCTGGGGGGGCAGAGACTAGAGGTCAGCTGATGGGTGAGGAATGTAAAGTGAGAGGGGCTGGGGGAGACACTATCTCCTGATTTCGGCATAGGTGTCACTGCTACGAGGCACCACAAAGTCGGAGACACAGTGAAACCGGAGACACAGTGAGTAACACTATCTGTGATTATAGTTGCCATTAAAAGTCCCCACTACAGTTCTCAGATCAGCAGATGATCTTGATCAAGAGCACCTAAGTTGGCTGATCAGAACTCCCCCCAGCATTGCCACTCATCTCAACTCCCCGCCAGCACTGCCACTCATCCCATTCCTCCCATCAAGGAGTATAGAGAAGGAATAAAAATAGAGAATACATGGAAGGGAGAGGAAAAGAGGGGAAGGAACAAAGAAAAAGGGAGAGAAATGTAGCACTAACTCTCGATGGAGCTGCTGGTTTAAAGCGGGCTTGTTACCTTCACTCTCCTTCCCTCTGTTTCACCGGGTCTAGGGTTCCGTTGAGTTTACCTCTGGACGATACACGCACCAACACTTGAGTACGTTTTCAATGCTTTATTAAACCATCAACGAAGGAAGTAGCAGGAAAGAGGTAGAAGGAAAACCGCAGAGGAAAACTCAAATACCTTTTTAGTAAGATTCTTGACAAATGTCCCTTGAGGTTAGATATTTCAGTAGAATGCACTCCCTTGGTGGGACACACTCTTTGCACGCCTGGATAGGCCTCTCTCACTTGCCTAGCAGCCAGTACGTAGCACGAACAAAAGTCTCTGCCACAGACTTGTTTGGGATGAACCCGTACGATCCTCTGTCACAGGATGTATTGTTTTTTTCTGCAATGAATGTCAGTCACAATGCTTGAACCTTTAAGCCAAACCTGGCAACACTATGCTGTATAATTACTTTAGGATACGTCCTCCAACCGAGTCACCAGGCCCCTCTCCAGACCAGCATGCTGCGTGATCCTTCCATGACGGGTCCTCCCCTGGGATCTCCTCTGTTGTCCAGCTTCTTCACTCTGGATAGACAGCTCAGGACCATTCCTCAGCCGCTTTGGTAGGCCCCAGACAAGCTTCTGGGCCCACCCCTGCGCCGCAGCGACGTGGGCCTCCGGAACGGAGGACCACAAGATAGCTCTCTAATGCATACCTGTCGGCCAAGAGGGCCAGCAGGTGGCTGTAAAACAAAAACCCAAATATGGCATCTGTCCCATAAATACACTCGCCCAGAATGCAACTCGGAGGACCACCTCCACCGAGTTGTCTCCGGGACAGAAGAGCATCCATACGCTTAGACACGCTGCCTTTCCAACACCAGCCAGCGGCAACAGCGACACCCATGGCTCAGTATGGAAACACACGCAACGTCAGCCAAGCTGAAACAGAGGCAAATCTAACTTTCCTAACGAACAAGTTACTAAATTTACAGAATTTTCAGATGGTAGATCGCAAATCTAGCAGCGCTACAGAAAGAACAAGAAAGACAGCTAGAGAGAGGTAAGAAAAAACAAGAAATTAGGATAGAGAGAGATAAAAGGGAAAGAAAAAGAGAAAGAGTGGTACATCGTAAAATGTACCATAAGGGGTTTTAATACTGTACGAGTGGAAGGGACTCAGGGAGCACTAAATGTCCGTGGGTTAGGGGCGCAAATTACTTGTCTTGCCTTGGGTGCTGACAACCCACGCTACGAAAATAATCTTACTGTTAGTGGTCCCCACAACTTGGGAAATTTTATCAAGGGGTCATGGTACTAGAGAGGTTGAAAACCACTGTTATAAAGTGAAGTTGATTGACCATACTCTGAAACCTCCTTGTAATACAGTAAAAGTTTGCTAGGAGGGTCACCAGCAGTGTTAATGCTTAGATGACCAATTGAATTCTGTTATTCAACCAAGGATTCTTTCTAGCATTACAAGAAGAGAACAGGAGCACAAACGATTTGTCACATGCTATTTTGCATCACTCTGATATCCATCCAACAAAGAAAAAGAAGCCTATCTAAAAGCCTGATGTGAAGAATTACTGGAATTATGTGGTACAAATGATGTTCCACCTGCTTCCCTGGCTTTAACACATTTCTCTCTGTCAAGAGCATAATCGTAGAGTCTTTGCAGCATGCCCTCCCAGCATTGTTTATTCCATGTCCACCTGTGTCCAGTTACCCGATGTAAAACCTGTATTTGATTCTTGACCAGGGAACCCATTAACCCTTTTTCCAGCCAGACTCCAGATTTTACTAAAGAACACTAATTTAGAAGCAGTTCTGTTTCTGACATAATGTATTCATTTGTTGAACTATAATTCACCTTTCCCATTACCATCTAACACTTTGTGCATGTAATAGAACATTTCCATTTGATAAAGAGCCACCAAGATACAAATATATCATCTGTTACCCAAACTGTTGCTTTGTGTATGTCTACCAGTGAAAACAAACTCTTTCTAACATACAATATGCAGATTTTTTTTTTAAATGAGCACCTACCGCGGTTAACGTAGCCAGGTATATAAAAAGCACGATTCTTTGGCACTGTTAAACGACTTTTTTTGTCTTCTATTACAGCTCTCACTTTAACACTGTATTTTCCATTTGTAGAAAAATTTATGAAATATCTTGAATAGATCCCATCATCCTTTGCTGTGTCAGAACCTTAACATATCCAAAAAAATATTGAACAGTTATTAGTAAATGGGCATAATGATTAATGTATTAGCAAAGGAATGAATATAAAATGAGCTCAAAGCGTTAAGCAAAATGCAGTAACCTATGTTATCAATCAGCAATTGTTTCTAGTGTATTATTGCTGTCTGTGTCCCAATGTAGCACTGCTAATTCAGTGATTGCCGCTATCTTCCAGGTCCTGTGCTGAGCAGCTGTCCTGTTGCTTAATGTGGTTGTAACCCTAAAAAAATAAGAAAAACAATGATCCTGATCCTTTAAAGCAGGATACACAGCATAGTGCTTGTGCTGTGTCATTTGTCCCTCTCTATGTTTTTAAAAACCTGTTTGATCCTGCCTGTTCCTGTGCCCCCCATAGTGTACTGACCATGGTAATCATGGCTGCTGATCCCTGATTACCGTTTTCAGGTTATATCCCTCCATTATCCCAATGTCTCTCCTCTCTCTTCCCCTCTTCAACTCCCTCCCTGCTTGTCTGTTAGGGAGTCTGTGCTATCCCTCTCCTCCCCGATCCTCTGGCCACTAAGGCTGATAAAATTAGTACTCACGAATCCTGTAATCACCTCTGTTACAGGAAGATATAATGAGCAGTGCATGTGTTTTAAAAATGATTCCACAAAATGCCTTATTTACAGCACCACTGGGCGCTCACGTGACCTCCTGCCGCTCTCCTCCTCTCTTTCGGGCTGACATCAGCAGGGAACTTTAGCTCCTCCCACTGAAGTGATCGGATCGAGGAAGGAGAGCACCGACAGGTCACATGAGTGCGCAGCGGAGCTGTAAAATAAGATATTTTGCTGAATATTAAAAAAAACAAACAAACAAACAAAAACACACATTGCATATTATGCTGTATCTTCCTGTAAGAGAGGGGATTACAGGATTTGTCATAGGTGACTTTACAACCACTTTAATGAGCACAGGAGGTCACCCTCACTGCACAGGTGTCGTTTGAACACTGGACCAATGAAAGTATATGAAAATTGCCATACCTAAACTTCAGCTTTCTACAATCATGTACAATTTGAAATATACTGTACAGTGCATACCACAGTGCTGTAAAAGATAGTGAAATAACCAGTAATCAAAGCAAAATTTTCCCTGATCAGATGCAGTAAACTGAGTTGGATTGGTTTCTGAATCTACAACACTGGCATTGCTAAAAGCCAGTAGAATCACAGCCTTTGGTGTCCAGAAGGAATCCCTTTTCTTGTTTTAACAGTGCTTACCCAACTTAGAATTTTGTGGCCAAATAAGAATGAATTTTGTGATGTCTATTTATGCTGATGTAGCACCCTCCTAGGTAGGTGCTAGAAGAGAGTATAATTTTTGGTCTTTCTGTTTACCAGTAAGATGGTCAGGTAAAACTTAGTGTGCTCTCTGCCTACCAAGGAGCAGGATCTATTGGTTAGGTCTGCTCATTGTACTCAGGTGCAGCTCAGCTTGTTCTGACTGTCCCCCACTGGTCCAAAAGGGAGGCATATTGAACAGTGGGAGTGGACCTGGCAAGTGGGCGCACAGGCTTCGTTACAGCCCTGGCAATTGGCAGAAGGAAAGTACTGCATTGCATTGTGATACTATATAAAAGCTCAGAGTACATGTGCTCAGTGTTGTTGAGCCAGGGAACAGAGCCTAGGAAGGAGAGGGGTGGCAGCCCTCTCCTTTGTGAAAGTGGCCGTGCGGCCCTGGGTGGTCGTCCCAGGGGCCTAAGAGAGAGAGAAGCTAAACTCAGAGGTCCTGCAGAGCTGACTAGAAGGGAGACACCAGGAATGATCTGATTCTGCCTAAAGTGAGTACAGATCTGTGTCTTTGGGACCTGTCAAGTGAGGGCTGCCCCCTTCAATTAGAAGAGTCAGTGGGCAGGTGTCTGTAAAGGGTTTACTAGAAAGTGTCCTGAGGATAAATTAGTGCACCAAGTCTGCTGCTAGTGAAAGCAAGAAGACTTAACCCTTCCATATATGTGGCTGTATGGTTAAAGCGGCATGTCTGCTTCCACAGATCATCTAGTGAGGCCAAGTGAGAGTCCTCATCTTTTGTTAATCGTTCAAGTTTACATGGAAAAGCCTACTGTGCCTAATGGTAAATGTGATCCTTATCATTGCTCCTTCTACAGACTTACTAAATATACTGGTTATGTCCATGCATGTTTGTTATTTCCCTGTTAAAGGGGTTGTAAAGGTTTGTGTTTGTTTTTTTTTTTGTGTGTGTTTTTTCACCTATGCATCCCATGCATTAAGGTGAAAAAACACCTGGTTGTCACCGGCCCCCCAGCCCCCCTGTTTTACTTACCTGAACCCCTTCATTCAGTCGGCGGGGACGCGCTGTCTCTCTCTCCACGGGCTCCTGGCTCTTGATTGGTTAGATTGATAGCAGCGCAGCCATTGGCTCCTGCTGCTGTAAATCAAATCCAATGGCGTGGGCGCCGGGGGCGGGGCAGAGTCCTGCATTCGGCCTCTATGGACGCCTAATGCTGGACTTGGGAGCGCGCCCGCAAGATAATCCCCAGGGAGAGCGCGTCTCCCAGGGGGTTATTTGATTCGGGGAGGAGCCGTGAGAGCCGTCGAGGAACCCCAGAAGAGAAGGTTCAGGGCCACTGTGTGCAAAACGAGCTGCACAGTGGAGGTAAGTATAACATGTTTGTTATTTAAAAAAAAATACCCTTACAGTCACTTTAACTCTCTTCTCTTGAATTGTATTGTAACTGTACTATCTCCCTTTTTATTTTGTAAAGTGCTGAATCCTGAATAACAATAATAATAATAACAACAGTACAGAATTGCATTTACCTGTCCCGTTGTCCAAAAGCTCCATAGTCACAGGCGTTCCACCTTCTGGTTCAATAAAGGCCATCACTTTTGCTCCAGTCACTGGCCGCAATCCTTGACTTATAGATGCATAGATGACCAATAAATTTGGATAGGTAATTGTATTCTGATTCACGTGACAGAATGCAAGAATTGGTGGCACATTTTTAGCAGCTGCTTTGGATATCACAGTTATGCCTATAGCTTGGGGTGATGTAAACGAATTGCAGAGGCTGTAATCCCAGCGTCCTCTCTAAAATTGAAATTTATTTTATATATCATTTAGCTTATGAAAGACAACAAATTGTAAATTACTATTTGTTCTTCTCCTCAAAAATGGTATTCTAATTTCGAAAAATTAGTGTGGTTCACTAATACTAACAAATGCAAAATTATTTTTCTCCAGCCAGTCTGTTTAGGGCTGGGTTCACACCAGTGCGAATTGGATGTGGTCTTCACTGCATCCAATTCGGATAGCAGAAGACTGTTCCTGGCTATCTATGGAGCCGGTTCACACATCTCCACAACGGCTCCGGTGCTAATTTCACTGGAGTCCTGTGCATCTTTTGGTCCTTTTCAAGTCCGAATTCAGCCCAAAATTCAGGCTGAAATCGGTTCTGAAACGATGCATTAAGACTCACCGGACTCCTGCTGAGAGCCACTGCGTTCAAATCCTTTTCATCTCTGAGTTTTACAAGGATGTACAGGAGAGACGGCTGCAAAAACACAAAGTTATATAGGAGGATTTGTTTCATCGCTGTGCATCATCTGAGGCCATTCACCTCAATGGGTTTAGGTAAGCGTTTACAGCCACTTTAAAGCAAACCTTTGCTTTGCTATGGATGCATTTGCATTGAATCCCCCTTCCTAGCAGTGCATACTTGCACTTTCCCATTGCTCTTTTCAGCTCCTGGGGATAAAGAAAAAACTGGTACTTCTAGTTATAAAGGAACATGTTCCCATGTCCTAGACCTGAATCAATCACGGGGCCCCATTACTGCCACATGGGGAGAGTTCAAATCCTTGTGTAAGCTATGACAAAATATAGCTTACATAGAACAGCTTTTCCTGCTCCTAGCAGTTAAAAAGAAAAGCGGAAGAGCAACATAAAGTCACTAAGAGATGTATCCACTGAATTCCTACTGACACAGTAGTAATTGGGACAAGAGTTCAAAAATCCTAAGACAAAGACAAAATACATATATCAGTGCTGAAAAATTTCAGCATTCTGATGTACACTATATTACCAAAAGTATTGGGACACCTGCTTTTACACGCACATGAACTTTAATGGCATCTTAGTCTGTAGGGTTCAATATTGAGTTGGCCCACCCTTGGCAGCTATAACAGCTTCAGCTGTTCTGGAAAGGCTGTCCACAAGGTTTAGGAGTATGTCTATTGGAATATTTGACCATTCTTCCAGAAGCGCATTTGTGAGTTCAGGCACTGATGAGGATGAGAAGGCCTGGCTCGCAGTCTCCGCTCTAATTCATCCCAAAGGTGTTCTATAGGGTTGAGGCAGGCCAGACAAGTTTCTCCACCCAAACTCTCTCATCCATGTCTTTATGGACCTTGTTTGTGCATTGGTACGCAGTCATGTTGGAACAGGAAAGGGCCATCCCCAAAATGTTCCCACAAAGTTGGAAGCATGAAATTGTCCAAAATGTCTTGGTATGTTGATGCATTAACCTCCCTGGCGGTATGATTATTTCATATTTTTGATGCTGAAAGCGGTACGAATATTTTGCATGGAAATTTGGCGTTTTATATTGTAGGCCTGTAATTCTTAGAAATAACTCACTTAAATCTGTCCAAACCAGAGTCCAGTAGATATCCCGGGTATGATAAAGTTTGAAACACAAAATCATAAATTATAATATAATAAATAACTATAAATAATTATACCAAATAATAATATAATAATAATAAAAATTATTCAATAATGTAATAAAATCAAAAACACTGAAATTTGCTCAGTTGCAGAATTGTCGCTGTCAATACTTTCAGTGTTTGATGACGGATCTCCCCACAAATCGCTATCGCTCAATTCTGCGAGTGATTCTAATTTATTATTGCTGTTTTCTAGCTGGTCTAAAACCCTTTTGATGTAAAGGGACGGTTTTGGTTGCTATGGACAATCTCCAGTTTCCAGGCAGAAAGAACAGTTTTTATAATATAAACCTGCATGCAAGGCACTGGAGAAACCACTAGGGACAAAAGGGAGGTGAAATAATTTCATACAATAATGTAATCTATAAGACTACAGTGTACTGTATGTATTGTGCGTGTTTCACTTTTTGAATTTGGTGCCGTTCTCCGTCCCCGTGCGTCGCAACGCTCGCAAGGAACGGAGTTCGTCTCCGTGATGAATTGAGCGGAGGACGAGCCGCTCACACTGTGGGGAGACATCGCAGGATCCAGGGGACAAGGTAAGTAAGCTCTGCCTGGATCCTGTGATGCGATCCCGAGTCTGGCTCGGTGATACCGCTTTTGGTTCTGAAATTTCACGCCGAGCCAGACTCGGGAATACTGCCAGGGAGGTTAAGAGTTCCCTTCACTGGAACTAAGGGACCAAGCAAGAAACAACCCCACACCATAATCCCCCCCTTCACCAAATGATTTGGACCAGTGCAGAAAGCAAGATCCATAAAGACATGGATTACTATTATTATACAGGATTTATATAGCGCCAACAGTTTGCACAGCGCTTTACAACATGGGGGGCAGACAGTACAGTTACAATACAATTCAATACAGGAGGGATCAGAGGGCCCTGCTCGTTAGATCTTACAATCTAGAAGGGAGGGTCAAGTGGCTGAGGGTGTTTGGGGTGGAGGAACTCGACTGGCCTGCACAGAGTCCTGACCTTAACCCGATAGAACACCTTTGGGGTGAAATAGAGCGGAGACTGTGAGCCAGGCCTTCTCATTCACACCAGGGCCTGACCTCACAAATGCGCTTCTGGAAGAATGATGAAAAATTCCCATAGACACACTCCTAAACCTTGTGGACAGCCTTTCCAGAGGGGGTTAAAGCTGGTATAGCTGCAAAGGGTGGGCCAACTCAATATTGAACCCTATGGACTAAGACTTGGATGCTATTAAAGTTCCTGTGCGTGTAAAGGCGGGTGTGCCAATACTTTTGACAATATAGTGTACTTTAGGTTGCCTTTTAGTATCTTGAAATAGTAACCTTGTTTGATACGTCTACCAGTATACTCAACCGTTGATGGCGTACCCTGGAAAGGAATATTGCAGATTTCTTGTGTGGCTGATTTAAAATGTCTTCGACAATGCCACCTTTGTTAAGTTCAAGTTCAGTGCAAGGACACAGCAAATACTAAATCTGTCGAAATACGAACACTGTACAACACATGTCAGTGCTTAGCAATCTGCTGTGGTATGTAGAGTTAAAGAAAGCTTTAACCACTTCAATACAGGGCTCTTTCTCACCTTCCTGCCAAGACCAATTTTCAGCTTTCAGTGCTGTCGCATTTCAAATGACAATTACATGGTCATACTACACTGTACCCAAACAACATTTTTATCATTTTGTTCCCACAAATAGAGCTTTCTTTTGGTGGTATTTGATCACCTCTGGGGTTTTTATTTTTAGCTAAAAAAATAAAAAATTTGAATGAAAATTTTGGATAAAAAGTACGTTTTTCTTTGTTTCTGTTATAAAATTTCGTAAATAAGTAAGTTTTCTCCTTCACTAATGGGCACTGATAAGGCGGGACTGATGGGCACTGATGAGGTGGCACTAATGAGGTGAAACTGATAGGCACTGATGATGAGGCACTAATATGCAGCACTGATGGGCACTGATAGGTGGCACTGATATGCAGCACTGGTAATCAATCAGTCCCCTTGTCAGGAGAGCAGCCGATCGACAGATGCGAGTAGAGGAAAAGCCAATACGCGGCTTTTCCTTTTTACACTGTGATCAGCTGTGATTGGACACAGCTGATCACGTGGTAAAGAGCCTACGTCAGACTGACAGGTATGGAGACGAGTGAGGGGAAGATGGCCCCCACCCATCTCCATAACAATGCAGGGAGGTCCTGTCATGCATTTTTTCTATTACAAGGGATGTTTACATTCCTTGTAATAGGAATAAAAGTGACACTTTTTTTTTAAAACAGTGTAAAAATAAAAAATTAAAGGCAAAATAAATAAGAAAAAAAAATTTAAACATGCCCCGTTCCGACGAGCTCTCGTGCAGAAGCGAACGCATACGTGAGTAGCGCCCGCATATGAAAACAGTGTTTAAAACACACATGTGAGGTATCGCCGCGATCGGTAGATCGAGAGCAATAATTCTAGCCCTAGACCTCCTCTGTAACTCAAAACATGCAACCTGTAGAATTTTTTAAACGTCGCCTATGGAGATTTTTAAGGGTAAAAGTTTGTCGCCATTCCACGAGCAGGCGCAATTTTGAAGCGTGACATGTTGGGTATCAATTTACTCGGCGTAACATTATCTTTCACAATATTAAAAAAATTGTGATAACTTTACTGTTTTCTTATTTTTTTATTTTAAAAGGTGTATGTTTTCCAAAAAAAGTGCGCTTGTAAGACCGCTGCGCAAATACGGTGTGACAGAAAGAATTGCAAAAACCGCCATTTTATTCTCTAGGGTGTTAGAAAAAAATGTATAATGTTTGGGGGTTCTAAGTAATTTTCTAGCAAAAAAAAAACAGTTTTTAACTTGTAAACAACAAATCTCAGAAAGAGGCTCGGCCCTTAAGTGGTTAAAGTGTCATTAAACCCACATCATAAAAACTATCAATAAATGATGTATTACATGCTGTGCATACTCACTCAGTCACTACAAAATTAATTTTCTCTATTTTGCAAAAAAACTGTTTGCTCCTGCTGTTCTCTATCTTCACCTTTTGTCCATATTCCCAATTCAGCTAGGGATTTTGCAGCTGTTAAAGCAACTCTACACATGCTCAGTTTTCAGTGAGTTTCTATGCTGAGCATTTCCTCCTTTTCACATCTGAGCAGTCCATGTGACTATAGAGTCACACATGCGAGCGTATACACAGTGGTAAAGGATAGCCCACTCCCTCCCTCCTCCTCCATGCCCATTAACCAGCTGAACACAATAGGGGCAGACATGTAGATGTAGATTAATGGTGGCTTCACCTCCCTCAAATTCTAAGACATAGGCTGGAGGGGCGTGTCACAGCCTCTGAAATCACCCACACCATGTTATTTCCACAAAATAGTAGAGATTTGATTTCAAATATATATTTGTATGATGATTTAAAACAGTCTATTGATATTAATTATTTATTTTTTCTGTATTCCAAAGGGCGTTTTTGTTATTTTGAACATGTGACCAGCAGCACAGGACTAGAAGGTCCTCCTGCTTATGCTTTCCTGCAGACAGGCTGGGAAAGATCTGGGTCATGTGACAGCTGTATGTGGATTAGATGTGCAAGCTAAAATGCTGTTTTTTTTATTTCCCTTGCATGTGCCTCTCGGATCTACACTGACTGCACTTCCAAGTGCACTTTCGGTGCAATTTCAAGTGCACTTTGCACTTGTAGGTGGCACTTGTAGTGCAAAGTGGATTTGACTTTTGTAAATAACCCCCATTGTGTTTTTTTCAAAATTGTTGATCTACTTTTGTTTATAGCGCAAAAAATAAAAAACGCAGAGGTGGTCAAATGCCACCAAAAGAAAGCTCTATTTGTGGGAACAAAAGGACGTCAATTTTTGTTTGGGTACAGCACTGCACGACAGCGCAATTGTCATTTAAAGCGATGCAATGCCGTATCGCAAAAAATGGCCTGTACATTGAGCAGCCAAATCTTCCGGGGCTGAAGTGGTTAAACAGAACCTGTGCCTCCTTATATCAGGTGTCCCTATAAGAGTCCCTCCTTACATCAGGAGTTCTTATCAGAGTTCACCTTACAACAGGGTTCCTATAAGAGTCCCACCTTACATCAGGTGTCCCCATCAGTGTGCCCCTTTGCATCAGCTGTCATCATCAGAATGCCCCTTATATAAAATGTCCACATCAGAGTGCCTCTTTACATCAATTGCCCCCTCAGAGTGCCCCCTTACATCAATTGCCTCATCAGAATGCCCACTTACATCAACTGTCCCCATCAGAGTGCCCCTTTACATCAAATGTCCTCATCAGAGTGACCCCCTACATCAATTGTCCCTATCAGAGTGGCCCACTACACCAAATGTCCCTATCAGAGTGACCCCCTACATCAAATGTCCCCATCAGAGTGACCCCCTACATCAATTGTCCCTATCAGCGTGGCCCACTACACCAAATGTCCCTATCAGAGTGGCCCACTACATCAAATGTCCCCATCAGAGTGGCCCACTACATCACATGTCCCTATCAGAGTGGCCCACTACTTCAAATGTCCCTATCAGAGTGGCCCACTACATCAAATGTCCCTATCAGAGTGGCCCACTACATCAAATGTCCCTATCAGTGTGGCCCACTACATCAAATGTCCCTATCAGAGTACTCCCCTATATACAATGTTCCCATCAGAGTTCTGCTTACATCAGTTGTCCCCATCAGAGTGACCATTCACATCCAATGCTCCCATCAGAGTCCCTCATATCAATTGTCCCCAGCTCTCATGGATTAGTGGTTGTACTTCCAGAGATCTGGGGGGGAGGGCACAACTAAAATCTGGGGGTGGGGGGGAGCGTACAACCCCCTGATTTATTATAGCAGTGTTCCCCAAATTGCAGCCCTGTGCTTGCTTTTATCCAGAACTATTCCTCCTGCTAAAACCAATGCTAGAGGCGCAATGGGGTTGATTTACTAAAGGCAAATAAACTGTGCACACTACAGTTGCTCCAGAGCTTAGAAAATGAGGTAAAGCTTCACTTTGCAAAGAGTACCCAATCACATGGCAAAAAAAAAAAAAAAACAGCATTTTTGCTTGTACATGATTGGCTGATGGAAGTCAGCGCAGCTTCTGTTCATTTATTAAGCTCTGGAGCAACTGCACATTGCAAAGTGCACAGTCTTTAGTAAATTAACCACAATATCTTCCACTGACACAAACTTTGGTGTGTAATTCCACTGACAATAATAATGGGACCTAATGGTAATTCCTCCCATTAACACAAATAAGGGATGCAATTCCTCTTACTGTCACCAATGATGTAGCACAATTCCTCTGAAACCAACAATGGGGCACTATTCTTCTCACTGATACCAATGATAAGGCACTATTTCTTCCACTGACACCAATGATGGGGCATAATTCATCTGACTAACAACAATGATGGGGCACTATTCCAACTAATAACACAGATGATGGGGCACATTGGGACATTTTCATCTACCCCTGGCCACAACCTGGTTCCCCTGAAGTTTGGATGACAGTAAATTGACTCTATGTGCAGTAAGTTTCGGGACGTATGTATGATATGGACACAAAAGATTTTCTAAAGCTCACTACACACATTGCAATCTGATAGTACAATCTCTGTCAGATCTACCAACAAGTAGTTAGTACCTGATTGCATAGAGATTGCTTGGATAGCATAGGCAGCAGATCCTCATATTACATAGTTTTGGTAGCTCTAATGTTTATTGTACAGAGATTATATAGTTAAATTGTCATGTGTGTGTGTGGGGAGCCTTATGCCCCGTACACACGATCGGACTTTCCAACAACAAAACCGTGGATTTTTGTCCGAAGGATGTTGGCTCCATCTTGTCTTGCATACACACGGTCACAGAAATGTTGGCCAACAATTATGAATGTAGTGACGTACAAGACGTACGTGGTATCTCCATTACGAACGCTAGTTTTACAAGACCGAGCACTTCCGGCTCGTCCTTGATTCCAAGCATGCGTGGACTGTTGTGCGACAGACTTGTGTACATACGATCGGAAAGTCCGACAACAAACATTTGTTGGCGGAAAATTTGAGAACCTGCTAGTCAACATTTGTTGGCGGAAAGTCCCCCAACAAATGTCCAATGGAGCATACACACGGTCGGACTTACCGCCAACAAGCTCACATTCAACATTTCCCCTAAGAAAATCCGATCGTGTGTACGCAGCATAAGAGTGACCCCTTCCAGCCTATAACCTAACACTTAAAAGGCCAATCCACCTAAGGGAATGGCAGATCCTCGCATAAACCATTGACCTTTATACTGTATGTCTTAGAAACCTCAACAGCAAAATCTCCCTGACATAATTCCTGACTACCTAGAAGTTTGGATGATCCTGTTCAGCTTTGCTTGTTCCAGCACCTTCTGTTTCATTTTATAAAACATGCAAACAGAAAGAGTGAGGTGCCTTCATAACAGATACAACAAGTGTGCAGACCAGGTACCAAACATCCTCTGATCTTTGTTGGCTCATAAATACAGAAAAGAGAAAGAAGAAAGTGGTAAAGCAATTTAAAGAGTGTTTGCTTCATATGTATCTAAATTAATTTCTAAATGTGATATATAATTCAGCTTACCAGTTCTTATGCCGCGTACACACAGTCGGACTTTTCATCTACAAAAGTCCGACGGACGCAGACGGACCAAATCCGGCGGACAATCCGATTGTGTGTGGGCTTCCCCGGACTTTCGGCGGACTTTACCAGCCACAAATTTGAGGGACTTTAGATTTGGAGCATGTTTCAAATCTTTACGTCGTAACTACGCCGGACCCAGAAATCCGCTCGTCTGTTTGCTAGTCCGACGGACAAAAACCCACGCTAGGGCAGCTATTGGCTACTGGCTATCAACTTCCTTATTTTAGTCCGGTGTACGTCATCACGTACGAATCCATCCTACTTTTGTGTGATCGTATGTAGGCATGTCCGTTCGTTAGAAAGTCTGCCGCAAGTCCGACAAAAGTCAGTCGAAAGTCTGTCGGACGGGCTGTTGGACTTTTGTAGCCGAAAAAGTCCGACCATGTGTACGTGGCATTAGATGTGTTGGATGCATGCGTTTCCTCTTTCAGGCTAGCTACATTTTCTGCAAGTATAGCAAAACTTACACTCATTCTGCCAGAATTCCATTGTTCTTGTTGTTTCCTATACACTGATATCCTAAACATTATTAGATATCCTCAGTTCTCTTCTGTAAACTACAACCTACCAATCTTCTCTATTTAATGGAAATGAAGAAAGGGGGAATTGTTTGTAGCTCTAAGAAGGAATACATTCTAGGCTGACAATGTTTTTCTTTCATAAATCCAGTAAAATGAGCAAATGTTGTTATCCTTGGACAGGAAATGTTTAACTGGCAGGTTTTCAAGATTATAAAAAAGGAAAAACATGAAAGAGGAAACTAATTCAGCCTGATACTGACCGGTGCATGCTGAGTCGGTGACGTCACAGGGGTGCAATGCCACCAAGTAACATCACCAGGTGGCCCCCCTCTCTTACCTATTTAAGAACTGACATTTTGGTGAATGAGTAGGGGTACAATGTACTCCATGCTCATTCACATGGGGGGGGCGGGATCTGGAGGCCCCCTTTTTTGAAGCCCCCTGCCCGCTGACCCCCACAACCACTGCCCAGGGTTGTCGGGAAGAGGCCCTTGTCCCCATCACATGGGAAAAAGGTGCTTTGGGGTGAGTAGGGCAGGGTCCGCCCCCCTGCCCCAAAGAACCCTCCCATGTTAGGGCATGTGGCCTGATATGCGCTTGCTCACCCCCCCCCCCCCCCCATTTCCTGACCTTCTGGGTTGCATGCTTGTATATGGGTCTGGTATGGATTTTGGGGGGCTTTTTTTTAAAAAAACTATTTTGGTATGGGGTTCCCCTTAAAATCCATACCTGAACCAAAGGACCTGGTATGGATTTTGGGTACCCCAGCTCAGTTTTTATACCTTTTTTTTCTATTGCCAGTAATGTTTTTTATTTTCATTCAGCTGTCAGCGGGGAAGCCCCTTGACAGCTGATGACTCATCCGTTGTCAAGAATGCAGTGGCCGGCTTTTCGGCCACTCCTTAACAACCAGCTATGCACTATGCACCACGTAGTGCATTGTGGGGTGCTTGATGGGCGAACATACCGCCGAGCGCCCCGCAAATTTGGGTGTTCGCTGAACGGGCAAACAGGTGATGTTTGGACCAAACTTTTGCTTGGCTCGAACTGCTCACCCAACTGCAATCGTAATCTAATTACTATTAGATACTAGCGTTTCCTGTTCATTCCTGCACTGCTTCTGCAGTACCTGTCAGATGTTACGTCCGCGTTGTGACTTGTGGTACAGAAGTACTGTATGCTAAATGAAGAGGGAATACTGCTTCCCTGCATGTCTATCATAATACTGACAGTATGCCCCCTGACTTTTTTTTTACTGTACTCACAGATCAGGTAGGCTAGGTCCAGCCCTGTAATAAATGCCATGGCATTGACTTTATAATACCATATTGAAATTATATCCTTCCTCATATTTGTCAACCTTTCTGTTTTTCAAGGGAAATGTTTGCAGTCAGTATGATTCTGGTTTTCTAGTATCCAAGCCAAGAAAATTGCTCACCTTCAATTAATTTAGCCTGTGTGACAGTTTGGCTGGCAAGGGGCCATTTTCCCTGTGGGGTTTACATTATCTATAGACTCATGAACATTTCATAATACCTCTACTGTTCCTGGGAAGTGGAGCTTGGACAATTTGGAGGTTACATCACTAGTGAACCATATTGAGTCATATTCTCTTCCATTTGGATCTTGTAAATTAATTCTTGGTATTGCAGTTTGCCAGGTGACAAGAAAAAACGTGTCATTTCCCACTGTACTATCAATAAAAATAGTGCCGTTCAAGCATGCTGATGGTTGGAGGCTCTCGGTTATGCTTTCCAGCTGTAAATATACAATGGTTATACATATGGTAAAATAACAATGTATCACATTTGAAATAGATGGAGTAAAAATAACATTCATGTGTCAGCCTGTGTGATGGTGTGTCTAAACCCACTATTGTCAATTTACAGTATACAGCATGTGGGGCTTAAGGGACAACTCTAAGATCACCTTACAAAGGATCTGTGAGGGACTGCAATTTGTAGCATTCTTTTGCAGTGTGCCTTTCTGATTTAAAGCCTAACCCCAACCCAAACTTTTTTTTTCTGTTTTGGACAGACTATGGAAATCATTGAACTTCAGTAGCCGTTTTATTGTGGTCTTTCTGCTTATTTAGCACATATTCCCCCAATTCCTACTGGGACAAGAAGTAATAGTATCAAGTTATTGCTATTGTCTGTGGCTTTCTGTGCCGAGGACAACCATTATTCTTGTTTCTGGTTCTGCTGTCACAAGTTGTCAATGGAACAGGAAGTGAGGTGAAATATCACCAACTGGGTCAAGGAAATAATAAAAACTTGACAGTGTTTTAAAAATATTGACTTTTTGAACACTTTCCAAAAATAAGAAAAACAAGATTTTGTCTGGAATTGGTCATTAAAACTACCCTGCGCCATTTCAAAATACCTAGAAAGAAGACTACAAATACAGTGACCATCCTGCTGAATAAAGTGACCATTCTGCTAAACTCCATTGTGGAGGAACCATTCCCTGATGTCCTCTGGAATGTCCCCTTGGAATGTCAACCTTCTGCTCCCCTACATTGCTCAGTGGCTCCTCCTGATGACTTCCACATCAATCAAGACACAGTACTGAGGCTGGTGGGAGAACTCTATGAGTACTGTGAGGGGAAAAACACTAGAAGTGTCTGTTTGTAGGCAGATTGAACTGTCTTTGGTATTAGCAAGTTAGCGGCTGGCCCAGGCTGTGGGAAAGGGTTAAATGCTGCAAGCTCAGCTCCAAGGCTTTTGGTCCTCGACAGCCCACCTGTGCTATAAAAAGGGGGATGGCTGAAGTCTGAGAGTCGAATCTAGAGTGGGTCCATGGGTTCCAACACTGCCTGTAAGTGGAATTGTTTGACGCTGCTGAAGGCACCAGGGTTTTCAGAAGACATCCAACCATGGACAATGTCGTAATAGACTCTTGCCTCACCAAGGTATGCCTGGACCAATATGCCACAATAGTTAAGGTTAGGGAAAGAACGTTGTTCATACTAAACTGGTATGGCACATTTCTTTATTAAAGTTGCATCAACCGTTATAAGACTTGTCTGAAGGTATTCAAGGGGGTGCAAGTGGGTTTTGGTGTATCTAAAGAAGGCGTGCTCACTGTTATTTTATTTAAGAAAGCATAAAAATAGAAAGCCATTTACATGTATTAAGACCAGACATGAGCCTATACAGCTTTAAAAAGTTCCCATCTGCAACCGAAGGATGGCAATGGATTGGATACTTCAATATAAGCTTCCACTGCCAGCTTGCTCTCTCTCTTACCTTATGTGGAGGTGGGGTAGGTTTCCCTGAATAAATGATTTTTCAATGAACGCCTTAATGCAAACAGGGTAGGAGCTGACCAGACATAATGGGGTAGGGAGTTCCAGATAATAGCAGAAGTTCTGAAAAAGTCCTGGAGGTGAGCATGGGAGGAAGTAACAAGGGAGCTAAAAAGCAAGAGGGGAAGAGCGGAGTGGACGATTTAGGTGATATCTGCAGATTAGGTTGGTGATGTAGCTGGGGGCAGTGCTACGGATGGCTTTGTATGTTGTGGTTAGCATTCTGAATTTTATATATTTGGCTAGTGGAAGCCAGTGAAGGGATTAGCAGAGGGGGCCAAAGTCTTGAGTCAGTTTATAAGGTGTATAAGTCTAACAGCAACATTCATGATAGACTGAAGGGGGGATAGCCTGTGTAAAGGCAGGCCAATGAGGAGGGAGTTTGATAACAAGGAACCTATTCAAAGATTCCATTTGTGATAGTATGTAATGGCTGTATTTTGAGGGTTTAGATATACTTTAAGTGGTAAAACCCACCCAGAAATACTACAGGTAGGAGTAAATGCTGTAAAATATATTTGTGATTTTGTAATGTATTCAGAAGTTCAAATAATGGATTATTGAGTCATACATTTTGTTACGTTACCTGAACAGGTTGTTCAGAGTCAAATCCATTTCGAGGTAAAGCCCCAGTAAAGGCACCAATTAAGTCATTTATGTCCAGAGTATCAGATGCGGAAAACATTAATCCTCCTGAAAGAACAAATTGCACCAATAAAAGCCTTTCTGGTATTGGAGGATAGGTCACTATTTGACATTATTTATAATTTCTAAAGCGCACCAGTCATGTCTGCAAGGCTTTCAAGATTTTTTTCCGCATGTGGTCCAAGAGTTATAACATGTATGATGACTCCACTTGCTGCTATTTCGTGGAAGCATAGGCTCAAATTGAAGTTGTCTTCTCCATCTGTCATTAGAACTATTTCAGTGCTTTGTGCTGAGCCGTGTAGGTTTTTGTTTACCTGAATCATGGAATAAATTGCAAATTTACAAGTACAGTACATGAGTAAATGTGGTTATGTACAATGAACAACATTCTGGTTCACATATTACCCAACTGTTAGAGTCTTTTTTAAATGGTACAAGCATTTTAGCTTTCATGCTGCTATTACCCCAAGCAAGCTGCAGTCTGTCAATTGAGATGATTAAATCCAATTGATATTGTAGCCCCCTATCCCTAGAGAAGAAATCCAGGTATGGCATTTTTTACATGGTTCTATTGGTCCAGCTTTGACCAATATAACTATGCATATACCATACCTGTAGGATCCTCTAAACATTGGAAATCACTGTAGTAGTGAGATTAGTCAATTAAAAAAGATTGCTATGATGTCAGTTATCTTTATTTACTTAAAAAAAGGGTTTGTGTTTCTAAATCAACATATTAACGGTGGCTAGTAACTCAGTAGATATTATAGTTTAACTGAACAATAAAGGGGTTGTAAAGGTCCACTAAAAAAATAAATAAAAAAACAAAACAAACATGTCATACTTACCTGTGCAAGGGTTTTGCAAAGCGCAGCCCCGATCCTCCTCTTCTGGGGTCCCAGGCTGGTGCTCCTGGCTTTTCCTCATCATTGGGTGCCCCCCCGGAGGAACCCATGCAGGCTCGCTTCCGAGCCCCACTGCTGTGTCCATTGACACAGACAGCGGGGCTCGGCCCCGCCCCCCTCTCCTGTGTCACTGGATTTGATTGACAGCAGCGGGAGACGGTGGCTGTCCAATGAGGAGAGAGACAGCATCTGGAGCTGCTGGGCTTGTGCACATTGCTGGATCAGATCAGGCTCAGGTAAGGGTGGATCTGGGGGCAGCAAAGAAGATTTTTCACCCGAATGCATAGAATGCATTAAGGTGAAAAACCTTGAGACTTTACAATCACTTTAAAGCTGACCTCTAGGACGGTATAAAATGAATGCAGTTATCAATAATATGTCATTTTTTTTTTAATGCAAACAATGTAAGTGCCTGAATGTGACTTGGTATCAGCCTCTTGAACTCGTGAACATTTTTGTTATTGGGTATATCCTTCTATACCCTAGTAATAACCAATTAAAAGTAACCTTTAAAGAGTAACTTGTCTTTTTTCATTCTTATAGACAAATATGAGAATTTGAGTAGATTATTGTAAATAATCCTAACAAGAAGTGGTATTTTAAAATGATGCTATATTTATGGTACATGGGGCAGTCTTACATCATCATAGCACAAGCAGGCTTTGCTTTCTGGTTATTAGCACTTCACATTTACTATTTTATTGTCCTTCCTCTCAGTGCAAGTCTGACCTGACTGCAAAGAGCAGACATTCTGTAAGATTAGGACCCTTTTAACACGGAAGGCAACACTTCACGGGCAGCACTTCCTCTGAGCGGTGGGCAGTGGCTTCACCCCACGCCTTCTCCTCCTGGGCTTCACAGTGGCTTCCCCTGGATCTCCTCCTTCTCAGCAGCCAATATGATCGCTTCTCATCTTGGCCAATTGGGTGATGGGTCTCAGGACCCGATTCTTGATTGGCCGGTAGGAGAATCAGGACGACAATAGCGCATATTAATTTGCTATTCTCACACAACTGGGTGGGCTCAGGCTCTAACCTATGGCTCTTGCTGCTCTTAGGCTCCATTCACATCTGGGCATTCCGGAAACGCTGGTAGAATCCAACGATTCTGCTCGCGATTTCAGATTTGCGGCAAAACGTGGGACGTGTTTGCGATGTCATTACTTCTTAATGGCAACCCAATCATGGTGCAACTTTGCTGTGGCATAGAACTTAATTCTATGCCACGCAACATGCAAAGCTTATTGCTCAAAAAAGAGCAGATGCTTCTTTTGGAGGACAGTGTCACACATTGCAATTTGCCGTGATTGCAGTGCAATTTATCGTGTGACAAAATTTCACCATGATTGGGGTGCCATTAAGAAGTAATGGCATGGCAAATTCACCCTGTGTTTTGCCACAATTCTAGAATCACAGGCAGGATCACCCGATTCTGCCCCCGATTCTGAAATGACTAGGTGTGAATGGAGCCTTGTGCCGCGTACACATGATCATAATTTCCATCAGAAAAGCCTTGGATGGTTTTTCCGATGGAATTCCGCTAAAGCTTGCCTTGCATACACACGGTCACACAAAAGTTCTCTGAACTTTCGACCATCAAGAACGCGGAGACATACAACACTACGACAAGCCGAGAAAATGAAGTTCAATGTTTCCGAGCATGCGTCAAATTGTTTCTGAGCATGCGTAGGAATTTTGCGCGTCGGAATTGCTACAGACGACTGGAATTTCGAATAGGAACTTTTTCCGTGGGAAAAATAGAGAAGCTGCTCTCAATCTTTTGCTGGCAGAAATTCCACCAGCAAAAGTCTGATGGAGCATACACACGGTCGGAATTTACGACCAAAAGCTCACATCGGACTTTTGCTGGCGGAATTTCCGATCGTGTGTACGGGGCATGAGTTGAGATGAAAGGTGTTATACCACCATATCGCACCATATCGGTGCTTAGAAAAATGGAGGTTAATATTTGTAAGTATTGCGTTGCAGTCAAAATTCTATCTGAGGCAATTCTACAATACCTTACTGACAGTTTTATGAATCTGTCCAAAGTTGAGCCATTTATTGCATGGATGAGAGACAGATTTCTAATGAGTATTTATGAGACTCTGTATGAATTCCAGAGTATCTCTAAAGAATTCAGTTCTAAGCCATACTAAGTTATGCTATACTGAAAAGTATTGCTGTTCATTAGAAATGTATGCCAATGAACATTTACTCTGCTTTTTCTGATTTATACAGGAAAAGTAACTTGGTACCTCAAGTCCAGCAAGAATTCCAGGACAAATGTTCATCATTTCATTTGTGGCAGAAGAGGGAACCAAGGAGATTACATTTTCTCGTTGCTGCTTATCCATTTTTTTCAGAGATGAGATGATAGATCTGGAACTTGCAAACTGGACAACACCAACATAAGCTGAAGATTCAATAATCTGTGAAAGGAAGACATCCACTGCCTGGTGCAGACGGCCTAAGCGATTATCCTGCAATGCATGATTTGTAATATGTTGGTCAGTATTATTTTGCCTGGACTATCAGACTCATTTAGCAAATAACACAAAGGAAAGTAAATAATCATTATTCCTGTTGGGGCTAAACCCCACCAAACTCTTTACTGGAGGCCTTTTTATTTAAATAAAAAATGCAGAATTTCATACAGTTCAAAGTAAACTTCCACTGAATGAATGTGGACAGGGCCTACTTGACCTGCACGTGAGGGGATCTCTTCTCATGTACGCGCTCGTCAATGTCCTGGACCAGGCGGGGTCACGTTCAAATGAAAGTCAACATCATGGCGGTACCCTGGCTGTAGGGAAATATACAGCGTCCCTCTCTAAAACATACTGTCCAATTGATATAGTCTGTGGCTGGTGATTTTGCTTGGGGTGGCAGACGAAGGCTGTTCCAGACTACATCCTTACAGGTATAACGGATCCTCCTGCTCCCATGCGGTCCCACTCAAAAAGCTCTCCTGATCCCAGCCTTCCTCCCTTTTTTTATATGGACCGGGAAGGAAGACAGGACCCAAATAAGCAGATCCCAGGCTTAACGCTTCCCTAACCTGGGCAGTCTGTCTTACTAGCTAAAAGAAACATTCCTCTTGTAGGCAACTGTCTACATGCATATCAAATTGTCCACCCATTCTTTATCATAAAAATACATAAACATTTAGCATCACTGCCTGGTGGGGGTTCTTTAAAGGGAGAAAGTTGTCTTCTTTACACAGCGGATGTGGCTTCTCTTACTCTGACTGGTAGATATGTAGGAGTAACATATGTTTTTGGTAAATCTGACCTCTCTATCAATTGTACAATGTCATTTAAGAATCAAAGCCTCATGGAACAAAAACGCACAGCTAATTTCAAGTACTAACTTAGCTTGAGTCAAAGGAAAGGAAGTACTCTTTCCTTTGTGTCAAGAAAAAAAAAAATACTGTTTCCACTGTGTCAAGAAAAAAATAAAGTAATTGTCAACTTTAGCAATATTAAAAACATTTTTCTATAGCTAAATATAGCCTAATCATAAATTCATGTTTAAATTAAAAATAACCATAATTCCTGGCTTTTAAATTGCAGGTCAGGTGATCGCTGTTGATTCCAGAGAAGTTCATGGACCTGTAGGTGGGCTTGTACACAGTACAACATTACGCCAAAGCAGGATTAGGAAGAACATTGCATTGTCTGGAAACCTCATCTGTTCTTAATTAAGATGAAAAGCAGGGGGCATTAGCATCTTCTTTATGTGCAATTACCATAAAGCTAGAGACATACTAACTTCGAGCTGAGGCCAAAATGTGAATAAATATAATATAGTTCATTAGTGATATAGTCCCCTACCAAAGTGAATAAAAGTTCTCTATATTCACTCTTTGGACTTGTGCAGTGCAGCACTCTTCCACCATGTAGCACTTTCCATTAAGGCTTCAGTGCATATCCCCATATGTCAAACCGCCGTAAAAAAGAAGAAGCTATATAGTACTAACTGAATTCACTTTATTAAAAGCCAGGCATAAAAAACACAAAATGTATTAATCAAAGCGCATATTACATGTCAGCTCCAAACATAACAACCGTCAAGAGCTGAGCACAGAGATTGTTCATCACATCACATCTGTGAACTGAGGTACACTACAATACAAGTGCATGGTGCTGTGTGCCTAGGTTCGTTGGAGTGCCATTTAAAGTGATTGTAAACTTTTTTTTCTTCTAAAAATAAAAAAAAATACTTACCTGTTCCTTGGTAATGGTATTGCACAGAGTTGTTCCATTTCCGCCTCTTCTGTTGTCTCCTGCCAATGCTCCCATCTGTGTGCCTCCATAGCAAGCCTAGTGCTTTGGCAACAAATGTGTTTTCATGCTCTTGAGCTGAGCTGTGTGCATCAATAGACAGATACAGCATGGCTTGGCCACACCCCCCCCACTCCTTTCCTCTTAAGATTTAATTGACAGCAGCAGGAGCCTATGACTCCCGCTGCTATCAGCGCAGCCTGTGAGAACCGGGAGAGGTGAGAGAAAAACTATGGCCGGGCACAGCACTGGATTATTAATTATTATTTTATTGAACCCTCTTGTATTGAATTGTTTTGTTGGTGTATTGTCTCCCTTTATATTGTAAAGTGCTGCACAAACTGTTGGCATTATATAAATACTGTATTATAATAATAATAATAATAATCCAGTCTGTGCTCGGCCATAGTTTTTCTCTCACCTCTCCCGGTTCTCACAGGCTGCGCTGATAGCAGAGGGAGTCATAGGCTCCTGCTGCTGTCAATTAAATCTTGAAAGGAGGGAGAGGGGGGTGTGGTCAAGCCATGCTGTATCTCTCTATTGACGCACACAGTTCGGCTCAAAGCATGCCCACACGTGTGTTGCCAAAGCACTAGGCTTACTATGGAGGCACACAGATGGGAGCATTGGCAGGGGACAACAGAAGAGGTGGAAATGGAACAGCTCTGTGCAATAACATTACCAAGGAACAGGTAAGTATTTTTTTTATTTTTAGAAGAAAAAAAAGTTTACAATTACTTTAAATGGCACTCCAACAAACCTAGGCACACAGCACCATGCACTTGTATTGTAGCGTACCTCAGTTCACCGATGTGAAAACACTGTGCTAAAAAAAAAATGCATGTCTGATTTTCACTATAGATGAACATCTCTGGCATACTTGGGCTAGGTATGGGTCTGTTAGGTGCTTGTAAAGCCAAAACCTTATTTTTGGTAATTTTGGATAGGGTAGAAAGAGTTTAAAAAACCCTGTCATATTTCAATGCTGTATGATTCTAGGTTAGGGAGATTTACGCTCTATTTGTCCTAATTTTTTTACTGCCCCCTGACTGTCTGTGCAAAGGAGCCCTAAAGCCTAGTACATGCTATCAGTTTTTTTTTGCTCAACCCAGTAGCTCAACCCGTTAGTACAGCGACCTCCCCTGCTGAGCTATTGTGTTTTGTCAAGGGGTGCCCCCCCCCCCACCAGAACACTCCAGTCAGCACCATTAACTGAAAGCACTGATCAGGATCCAATTGGCTGCTAGTTTTCCGGCATGCTTGTCCAACATTAGCTGGACAAGAGAGGATTTTCTTTACTTCGGAGAGAATACTCAAAACACAAAAATTGGCTTTAGAAGCACTTTAAAGTGCCACACTGGGCAACAGAAAAAATTCCACTTGCAGCGTGGCCTTCCTGCATTTACAATACAGGACCAGCGGTCCTGCATTGCACATAAGGACAGTGAGGTCCTGCCCAGAAGAGGAGATCGTAAATATTATAGATTATTCCTCTACCCCTAGAGCATTGTCATAAGCATTTAACCCAACTGTGCTGAGGGCCTCACTGCAAGAATATTTTTTAATCCAAAAGTTCCTCTTTAGGCGATACTAAAGCTAAAAACATTTTTTACCTGTGTGGAGGAAAAAACAAGCCGATGTCCCTCTGTCTTCTGTCAGAGGGACATCGGTCCCGAACAGGGAGAGCCACTGCTGCTAAGCAGTGCCCACCAGTGCCACCTGCCAGTGCCCACCAGTGCCACCTACCAGTGCATATCAGTGCTGTCTATCAGTGCCTATCAGTGCCACCTACCAGTGCCACCTATCAATGCCCACCCATGCCACCTATCAGTGCCCATCAGTGCTGTAAATCAGTGCCCACCAGTGCCTCATCATTAGTGCCACCTATCAGTGCTGCCTATCAGTGTGAACTACCAGTTCCCATCAGTGCCACCCATCAGTGTCCATCAGTGCCACCTATCAGTGCCGCCTATCAATGCCACCTATCGGTGTCCTTCAGTACTACCTATCAGTGCCCTTTAGTGCCACTCATTAGTGCTACCCATCAGTGCCAATCAGTGCCCATCAGTGCCTCATCATCAGTACCACCTATCAGTGCTGCCTATCAGTGTCACATACCAGTACCCATCAGTGCCACCTATCAGTGCCCACTAGTGCCGCCTATCAATGCCCATCAGTGTCGCCTTATCAGTGCCCATCAGTGCAGCCTCATCAGTGCACATCAATGAAGGAGGAATTATTTAAAATTTTTTTTAACAAATTATGAAACGTTTTTTTTTTCAATTTTTTTTGCCTTTTTAAAAAAAAATAAGCTGGTGGATGTGACGGATTGTCGCTCCGGTCTCCCAGTGGGATGGGAGAACCGGGCAGAGCGGCGGAAGGTGGCGCTCCTTATGATAATGGCCAAGCAGCTGATTAGCCGCATCGGTTGTTATCATGAGCTAGCTGACCGCTAGCTCTAGAAACCGGCACCGGGGTGATGCCTGTAACCACTTCAAGCAAGTGACGTACAGGTACATGATTTGGCATGAAGTGGTTAGTTCAGAGGCGTATCTAGAAACTTCAGGGCCCCGGTGCAAGAAATCATGAAGCTGGTGGGGAGGAGGGATGGGATCAGTGGAAGTGCTGGTGTTGAGGGGGGTGGCAGTGTTGTTACTTGAGGAGGGGTGGCTGCAGTGGTACTTGAGGGGGGGTGGATGCGGTGGTACTTGAGGGGGGGGTGGCTGCGATGGTATTTAAGGGGGGTTGTAACGGTGATACTTGAGGGGGGGGTGGCAGCAGTGGTACTTGAGGGGGGGTGGCAGTGGTGGTAGTCGAGGGTGGGTGGTAGCGGTGGTACTCAAGGGGGGTGGTAGCGGTGGTACTCGAGGGGGGGTGGTAGTGGTTGTAATGGAGGGGGGGTGATAGCAGTGGTACTTAAGGGGGGGTGGTAGCGGTTGTACTGGAGGGAGGTGGTGGGGGTGGTACTGGAGGGGGGGTGGTAGCGGTGGTACTTGAGGGGGGGCAGCATTGTTACTTGAGGGAGGGTGGCTGTGGTGTTATTTAAGGGGGGTTGTAACAGTGGAACTTGAGGGGGGTTGGCAGCAGTGGTAGTCAGGGGTGGCAGCGGTGGTACTCGAGGGGGGGTGGTAGCAGTTGTACTGGAGGGGGGTGGTAGCGGTGGTACTGGAGGGGGGGTGGTAGCGGTGGTACTGGAGGGGGGGTGGTAGCTGTGGTACTTGAGGGGGGGTGGTAGCGGTTGTACTGCCACTTACTGATCCCACACCCCCACCACCAATCTCATCCTCCAGGAATGCCTTGCCACATGGATAGACGGAACAGGTACTCCACGCAGTCGAAGAGGGGAGAGCTCCTCCCCCGCCTTCACTCAATTGGTGTCAGCAGGTCTGCTGACTTTATTTTTCAGTGTCCGCCCCACCTCCTTACATTTTCTCTGTCTCTGGGCGGGGCGGTCCACAGTCTCTCAGCACTGCCTCTGCCTTCTCTCTCTCCCCTCAGCGGGCGAAAGCCCCCCTCCCCGTGGGTGCGGTGGAACGAACCACCGACACATGACGCCCTCACCACAGCAGCCAGAATGGACACACACAGGACAGCAGTCAGGTGGGCCCCTCACACTGACGAACGGCCGGTCGGCGGGCCCCCCTGAAGTGGCGGAACTACAGGGCCCAGTCGCAAGTGCGACTGCTGCGAACCTGATAATTCCACCACTGGGTTAAATTTATTATTATTATTATACGCGATTTATATAGCACCAACAGTTTATGCAGCGCTTTACAATGTATAGGGGAGACAACACAATTACAGTACAGTTCAATACAAAAGGTACAGGAGGGCTCTGCTCGTAGAGCTTACATTCAAAAGGGAGGGGGTGGTGGTACAAAAAATAATAGCTGCAGAGAATGATTTGATGGGGGTGGCTCGGGGACAGTTGTTATGTGGGTGTGGAATAGGCTTCCCTGAATAAATGAGTTTTTAGGGATCTCCAAAAGGTGGACAGGGTAGGGGCTGATCGGACATACTGGGGCAGGGAGTTCCACAGGATGGGAGAGGCTCTGGAGAAGTCCTGAAGGCGAGCATGGGAGGAGGTAACAAGGTTATAATTGGAGACATTTTTTTTCCCCTTTACCCCAGGGCTACAGCATCTGCGGTAATAACACAGATTTATAGTAAGCAGCCAGATTTGGCTATCAAAGTTAATTATGAAATAGTCTTGTATACTGAAAAAAATCTGATTGCCAATTGCTGTCAAAGAAAATCTTAAAAATGCATTTTTTTCATTTTTTTAAATATAAAAGATAAAAAATAAATTTGATAAAGACCTTTACATACCTGGTTCATACTTCTAGATGTATCAAGTACCAAAGTAACAACTCTGTCTTTGGACTGTAGCAGTGTGAAGGTGGGCTCAGGGATACTAAAGTCAGTTTTTGGGGGAGTGGAGAGGATATCATTGGAGTCCATGATTACTTCCCATGTACTGCGAGAGTTGCACATTCTGTTATGTAGATTTGGAGCCATGGTGTTATGGGTGCTGGCATCACAGAATTGAGTTATCTGAAAAAAAACAAAAAACATTTTTTTTGATAATTATCTGTAATATATTGTTAAAATACCTATGCTGTATGGGATGGAATATAAAGTGTGTTATCTTTATGGTGTCACTAAAAGAAACTAACAGGAATGCTCTGTAGGTTGAGGAAAACCTGGATTTCAACACAAAACTATTAAAGTGTCTTGATGGTCAAAATGTAAAATCATATATTTATTTCTACACTGTATTTCAATAATTTCTAGCCTACTCCTAATGATCTAAAAGATCTTCAAGTTTGTAAACCTACTTTGTGAAAATCCCCACACATTTACTTCATAGAAGTCTATGAGACGTATTCGCTACGCCCGCGAGTAGGTATTGCTGTGACAGAATTCACAGAGCCTGCCTCTCAGGAGTACAGGAATTACCGCTTGAAGGGAGCAAGGTACCATGGGATATGTAGTCCTTAGAAATGGAACGTAAACAGCAGAGGCTAAGCTGCAAAGCATGTAGGAAATCCTGAACCTTGTGGAAAGATGGCCAGCAGACAGACACCACTAACAACATAAAAGGAGATTTTTCAAGTAAGCTTATTTAGGATTGTCAAACATAACTATTGTTTGTATTGTTGTTTTTTTTTTTTTTTTAATCAGATTCTTTTTATTTTATTTTTCCATTAGCAACTATACAGACACATTGTACAAAATACATCCCATAAAACATCACAAATACTACATAGAAAACCCAGGAAAAAAAAAAAACCTCCCCCGAACAGCACCCCCCACCCACCCACCCAACACTTTTGGAGCATAAAACATATAAAGAAAATTAATGGAGAAAATGTAATGCTTACTAAATAGAGTGGACAAAACATGACCATAAAGTATTCCTCTTGATGAAAAATATATACATATACATACATAGTCACATATAGCCATATACATATAGAGCAATACTTATAGTGCTGATTGATTTATACCAATACCAGGGACATAGACTCAAGCAATAGTGACCAGATAGAATCGAACTTCCTCGTGGAATTCCTTAAAAAATGTGTATGTTTTTCAAAAGAAATTATCCTATTAAGATCAAAAATCCAGTCAGATAATGTAGGAGGATAAGGAGAGGTCCACTGAAGGGCAATCTGTCTACGGGCCACAAGTAGGACAAGTCTAATAGTATTCACAATAAGAGGCGTGTGTATAGAAGAATCGTGGTAACCCAGTAGGCACGTAAGTGGTTGAACTGAGATATTAACATCCAATAGCCCATTAAGAGTACCAACCACCTCCACCCAATATCTCTGGAGTTTGGGACATCGCCACAAGAGGTGTATCAGTATACTTGTATTACCACACCAAGCACAGGTTGGCTCAGATCTCAGGCCTATAGCATGCAGAAATTCAGGAGTTCTATATACCCTATGAAGGATAAAAATCTGAGTTGGTCTATGGGATGAGGAGAGAGAAGCACGAGGCGGAGACCGAAGAATGTTGTCTCAAACCTCTTCAGAAATAGGGCCAATATCCTGTTCCCATCCAGCCCTAGAGCAAATTGGAAAATTCAATAGGAATTTGTTTAACAGCGCCCTATATGTCACAGAGGTAAGACCCTTAGTTGACCTTGCTTGTACTATCTTATCCAGAACAAAGGTGGAAGGAAAGAATCCACAGAGCCTGCCTCTCAGGAGTACAGGAATTACTGCTTGAAGGGAGCAAGGTACCATGGGATATGTAGTCCTTAGACATGGAAAGTAAACAGCAGAGGGTAAGCTGCAAAGCATTCAGGGAATCCTGAATGTTGTGGAAAGATGGCCAGCAGACAGGCACCACTAACATCATGAAAGGGGTTTTTAAGTAAGCATACTTTTGAATGTCAAACATAACTATTGTTTGTATTGTTATTACAATGCTGATGTTTTCAAATGAAAGTGTATGCTGTGATCATAAATTTTCTTTAGGGGGTCATTCACACGGATGTAGAGAGCCATACACTGTACAAAATGGCATAGATTCACACCTGTACACATGAATACACTCTGAACTGTGTTTACCAGCATACAGCCATATCCTGTCATTGATTCGTACAGATACTTTTCCCTGCTTTACCAACCATTTTAAATATAAATAACGTAACTGAAGCGTATTGTCCCTCCCGTGAAGCTATTGTGTTCTACTGGCAGGGATGGGGAGCCATCCGGACCAGGCGAACACACAGTGATTATTGCTAACTGCTATAGCCACTCTCAATAATCACATGAAAAATCAGACAGGCTGGTTGTACCAAAGTTGTTTGATCATTCAACTTGGGTATAATCAGCCTTCCCATACATGGTTCGAATCGCACCCAATCCATCTATGGTCAGCTTAAGGATATTTGACTAGTACTATATTTAATGATTCCACAATGGGTACATACTCAAAGTTTTCTGGATCATATTCTCTTGCAGCATAGAAAGGTATGTGTCCCTCTTTCACTGATTATCAGAGCAGATTTCAGATTTCAGACATACAGATACATATATAGTATAAGTGCACTTTGTGTGAAGGTTCACACGCAGTGATCCACTGTTTAGGGAAATAAATCAAATTTAAAGGATAACTTAGCAAGAACCACTTTCTTGAAACTGTAGACACTATAGAAAGGGAAAAAAAAAATCTTGTTTTCATCAGTTTTCATGCATGTCAGTAATGTGCCCTATTCACACCAATGTTGATGTCATGTCAGTCCCGTGCAGAGAAAATCTGCATGTGATACTAGTGTTGTGATGTGAACAGGGCACATAGAGAACAATTGTTTTTTTTTGTGATCTTACAGAACATGTGCAGAAAAACTGACGTCTCTGTACCATGCTGTGAATGCGGCCTAACTGACGCTGGGGGGAATTGACTAACTGCCACTGCCAGTGATCAGTGATTGTACTGTACACTGTCACTGTACTAAAGACACTGGCTGGGAAGGAGTTAACATCGAGGGCAATCAAGAGGTTAAAAGTGTGTCTAACCAGGGCTTTTTGTCTGGCCGAATGTGCCCGAATGCTGTTACGCCTATATCAGACACAGACAGGGAAGCAGGCATAAAGGGGCGGCTGCATAAGCCAGTGATCATATATAGTTCTGGCTGCAGCATGCCTGAGACAGTGGCAATATTCAATATTCATGCTGGATGGGGCTTTGTTAATGCTGCTTGGATGTGGGTCTGTGAGTGTCTCTGAGCTGGAAAGGGATATCTATATGCTGGATAAGGATGAGCTCAGGCGTGTTCGCAAACAGCACGTGCAGAGCCACCGGAAAGTCAGCACTGCGCAGCAGTGAGACATTTCTCGATCTCTGCAGCCACGCATCGGGACAATGTCTCACTGCTTGTGATTAGCGCTCCGCAATGCCGACTTCCTGGCGGGCTCTACATGTGCTCTTTGCGAACACGCCTGAGCTTATCCTTAATGCTGGAAATAATATGGACCTGTCTCTTTCCTGGATATGGGCCTGTCTCTTTGCTGGATATGTAGCTGTCTCTTTGCTTGCCATGGGGAGGTCTCTTTGCTTGTTATGGGGCTGTCTCTGCTGGATTTGGAGCTGTCTCTTTGCTGGATATGTAGCTGCCTCTTTGCTGGTCATGGGGCGGTCTCTTTTCTTGTTAAGGGGTTGTCTTTGCTGAATATGGAGCTGTCTCTTTGCTGGTCATGCGGCTGTCTCTGCTAGATATGTAGCTGTCTATGCTGGTTATGGGGCTGTCTCTGCTGTATATAGAGCTGTCTCTTTGCTGGATATGGGCTGTTTATTTGCTCAATATGGGGCTGTCTCTTTGCTGGATATGGGGCTGTCTATTTGCTGGATATGTAGCTGTCTCTTTGCTGGTTATGGGGCTGTCTCTGCTGGATATGGAGCTGGTTATTTGCTGGTAATAGGGGTGTCTCTTAAGTGATAAGAGAGTGTCTCTCTCTGCTGGATATGGACCGGTTGAAACCATCTGGAAGTGCCTCTGAGTTTACTTTGGTAAGAGCTTGATATCACTATCTAATGTGTTGTGCATTTTACTACATTGCTTTTTATTAACACATTTTATACAAATTACATGTGTAGCCCCCCAAATTATACCTGTTCTCTAAGGGGTGCTGTGCTGGGAGGGGTGGAGACAAGGGGCGGTTCTAGGGGTGGGTAGGCAGTGGAGATAGGCGTGGCCTAGGGGAGGGGGGATTGAGTTCCTGCACCTTTTCTCCAAGAAAAAAACATGTTGTCTACCAAAGATCTCTGGACTGTGATTGCACACAGCCGATCAGCAGGTCCCAGCCATGAATCATTGGCCTGATCTTAAGCCCGGAAGTAGGCAGCGATGTACGGATACGTCACTTTGCTTACAGCCGCCACTCGCCCGACCACAGTACAATGCAGGCGGGTGTTAAGTGCTTACTACAAAATTAATACAAAATGTTCATTCTCTAAAGGCTTATCCCTGAAACATGCTATTGACATACCTCCCAACTTTTTGAGATGGGAACGAGGAACACCTATGAAGGTATAGGACACCCCCCGCCACGGAAAATTAAAAAAAAAATTATACAAAAAAAAATGATTAGGTAAACCCACAAATGCTTTTTTTTTTTTTTTTTACCACTACTATTCCTTTATATTGGTTTTTGAAATGTACAAATGCAGCGATTTAGAAATTGGATGAAAGGTTTAGCACTGGGAAACACTTTTTGAAAGATAAAAAGTGCATTTTATATACAACTATATTGATCAGACCAAAATGAGGGACAAATGAGGAGGAAAGAGGGACAGAGGGACATTGTTCCAAATTAGGGACAGTCCCTTCAAATCCGGGACAGTTGGGAGCTATGGCTATTGATGATAATTCTGAATCTATTTCAAGCAAACATTGCCAGGCATCCTTTCCTTTGGATAGGGAGCATCATTCGCAAAAAGCAGGTACCGTATATACTTGAGTATAAGTCGAGTTTTTCAGCACTTTTTTTGTGCTGAAAGTGCCCCCCTCGACTTAGGCTCCATTCACACTAGCGCGTTTTTTGATGCATTTTGCATTTTGCAGAAATGCATGGGAATTTTTTAACATGGGTTCCTATGGAACATGTTCACATCAATGCTTTTTTGTATCTCTGCGTTTTTGGAAAGGGTCGGGGACTTTTTTTCATGCAAAAAGCAGCGTTTTGCATGTAATGGATTTCAATGGACAAGCATCAAAAACGCAAGTGCACCGTTTTTGCAGCGTTTTTGCAGCGTTTTTGGTGCGTTTTTGCCGTTTTTTTTTTTTTTTTTTTTTTAATTGTTTTTTTTTTGTAATTTTTTTTTAAGACTGTAAAAAAAAATGAAAAAAAAAAAAAAAAAAAAAAACGCAAAACGCAAATCGCGGCAAAAACGCGGCAAAAACGCCGCAAAAACGCTACAAAAACGCTGCTCAAAAACGTGCCAAGCATGAAAAAAAAACCTCCAAAAACGCTCAAAAGCAACATGCATAGGTGTGAATCGAGCCTAATACTCGAGTCAAGCACTTTTCTGCAGCAAAAAATTTCATTTTCCGAACCAACTTTGGGGCTCCGTATCTCAGGGCCACTTAGCGCTAGGAACCCCAAATTTGGTGTGCAAATCCTAGCACCAAGTGGCCCTGAGATATGGGGCCCCAAAGCCGGTTCGGAAAATGTCATTCTCTGCTGCAGAAAAGTGCTTGACATTTTCTGAACCGATTTTTGGGGCCCTGTATCTTGGGGCCACTTGGTGCTAGAAACCCCAGCTTTGAATATTTTATGGTGCTAGTTCCACTGGCTTTGCACACCAAATTTGGGGTTCCTAGCACTAAGTGGCCCTGAGATACGGGGCCCCAAAGTCGGTCAACTGTGTCCATCTGCAGCAATGTCATTTTGGGACCCTTTGGGTTCAGAGACCCCAAATTTTGGCTGCAGCTAGGGGGCATCTAGGAACCCTTAACTACTGAGTTTAAAGTTCGGGGGACCTATGGCTGCAAATGGGCACAGTGAGGTATGCAAATGGGCACAGTGAGGCTGCAAATAGGCATTGTTGACCTTCTTTTCCACTTACAGTAGCTATGCATTTCTCACCCTCGTCCTTTACTCGGGTCAATACGTTTTTTCCATTTTTTTGTGGTAAATTAGGGCCTCGACTTATACTCGGATCGACTTATACTCGAGTATATACGGTAATTAATTTTTCACATATCCCCTTTTGGTTCTTTTAATTTCCTGAAGTTTTAGTATCAGGGTGTGTTTTACTTTAAAAGATAATGATATTTTCAGAGTCATGTTGCATCTGTCATTTGTAGATTTTAGAGCTGTTGGTCAAGCATGTGTACCCTGAAGGAAATGTAATTCATTACACTGCATTAAAAGGGTTGTAAAGTCAGAAGGTTTTTCTAATTAAAAAAGAGGGTAATATCCGCGCTTGGTAAAAAAACAGCATGCAGCAGCTGAACACTATAACCAGATATAAGGTATAAAATAAATGTGTAGAAAAAAGTGCAATACTAAAATATATGAAGAAAGTTGTTGGGCACAACTTACAAAAAAGTGCAAATTAGTGGCCATATAATGTGAACAGTGTTACCATAAATCACATATAGAACAACAAAATGCTAAATACTGCAAAAACTTGCATAAATCGCATATAAACCAAAAAATTGCTAAATACTGCAAATTAATAAAACTTGCATAGATCAAGCAAAATTGAGGAATATACAAGACCAAAAAGATCATATATATATGGAGAGTGCTACAATAAAGGTGCAAAAAAAATGGTGAAAAAATATTTAGTTAATATCTAAATGAAGTCCATAAAAGTGACTAAAAAATCTTCATACTTGGTGTGATTGCTTGACCTCGTGAAAGGAAGGCTTACTGGACCGCCAGCACACCCCCCCCCCCCCTTACTCAGGGAGGTCAAAGAGCACGAATTGGATCACAGATCCCCAGAAATGAACTCCAGATCTCCTGGGCCTCCTTGATCTCCCGGGCATCTCTTGTCAATAACCTCTGTGTCCCAGATGGTCTCTCAATCACGGTAAGTATCCCAAGTGTTCAAAAGATTGTGCACATCTTGCAAAAAAAGATATTATGCTCCAAATAGTGTAATATTGTCTCATCAAAAAGATTTATTGGAGTAAAAGATACAATGCTGTTTGGGAGCTTCCACAAGTCTCCAATTAGCATAAAAACAGGTTTAAAACAAAGAGTTGCTAGCAAGTAAAAAATCCTGTATACACCCCTTTAATTTGACTCAGTCCCCTTGACACAGCTGTGGTGTAATGTTAGTGTGCACTGTGCAGCAGAAACTTAAAGACAACTCCACATTTGATAATATAGTATATACCTTTTGTGTTGGTATGCTGTTTGGGAGCTTCCACAAGTCTCCAGTTAGCATAAAAATAGGTTTAAAACAAAGAGTTGCTAGCAAGTAAAAAATCCTGTATACAGATGTTTAAAAAGCGATTGCTCATGAGCAGAGCATGTGGGCGTGACTGCCCGACGATCGTTTCATCAACAACTGACGTCAATCCTGTATACAGACGTCATTACGTCTGTATACAAGTGTAGCAGCCACATTTTTGTACAATAATGTTATGTTAATGTTATAGCTTAGTATTTGGTGCCATCTAGTGCCCAAAATTGTGAATGGACTTTATTTTATTTTTCTTTCTGAAGATTGTGAGAAGATGATAGCAAGTGATTGATTGTTTACATTTCACATTAACTTGACCTACCCACAATAGCGATCTTCCATGAGAATCAAGAGACCGAACTGCATTCTGTGAAGGCTATAAAAGAATTCGGCGTGGCCATCTTAGCTCTCTTGGGAACCCATGGCCTGCCTGTGAGGATCTGTGTGGAGGTCTCCAGCGAAGCACGGCCTACACTCATTGCAGAGTGATCTGATCAGCGATCCTGCGGCATATCAGTGAGCTGGACTGACGGCGAGGCAAGACTGGATTACAATTAAACCTACACATAGCTAGCAGAAGAAAAAAGAAAAGAAAGACTGTCTCACAAAACGCAAGGATTTGCATTTTATTATCTCTCAGAGTTATTGTAGTATCAAGCAGTGGGAGCTCCCTAAGAATTGTGTTATGCTTTATTAAAATTACACTCGTCTCTTTTACATAGACCAGCGTACTGAGAGTGGGACAGTGCTCATAGTGAAGTCAGTTTCACTCTGCCATTGATCCCATTTTTATAGACGCATTTCTGATGGGGCGTACACATGGTCAGATTTTTCAGCTACAAAAGTCCGACAGCCTGTCAGACAGACTTTCGACAAACTTTCGATGGACTTTTGGCAGACTTTTGGCGGACTTTCTAACGAACGGACTTGCCTACACATGATCACACCAAAGTCCGACGGATTCGTACGTGATGATGTACACCAGACTAAAATAAGGAAGTTGATAGCCAGTAGCCAATAGCTGCCCTAGCGTCAGTTTTTGTCCGTCGGACTAGCATACAGACGAGCGGATTTCTGGGTCCGGCGGAGTTACGACGTAAAGATTTGAAGCAAGTTCCAAATCTAAAGTCCGTCAGATGTGCGACTGGAAAAGTCCGGGGAAGCCCACACACGATCGGATTGTCCGTCGGATTTGGTCTGTTGGCGTCCGTCTGACTTTTGTAGCCGAAAAGTCCGACCGTGTGTACTCCCCATAAGAGGTTAATTTAAACAACTTTTATATGTATAGTACTGTTGTGAACTAAAATCTGTTGGCTGTCACACTACATTGGTCTGACAGTACAACTGTTGTAATCATTATTTTTGAAACAGATATAGTAAAATATTAATCTTGGTTAGGTACCATTGTGTGGAGTACTGTTTCCTTTAAATTGCATACCAGGTGGAGAGCTGGAGTTTAAAGGTAAAGACAAAAGGTATACTATATTATCAATTGTGGAATTGTCTTTAAAGAGGAGTTCCAGTCAAAAAAAAATACATCAGCTGCTGACTTTTAATTGGACACTTACCTGTCCCAGGGTCCAGCGATGCGGGGGATCGAAGCCCCGCTCGTCTCCCCCTCCGTTCAGCGGCGCCGGCATTGCAGCTGTGGGCGTCGGGCTGTGGCTTCACAGCCTGGCACCCACTGCGCATGCGCGAGCGGATTGACAGGAGGGAGGGAGCAGAGCTGAGCCCTTCCTGTGCCGAGGGGGAAGTGATGTCACCAGCCCAGGCACTGGAAGAGGCAGACCACGAGGGACCCCCTAGCAACAGGCATTTAGAAGTAAGTTAAAAAAAAAAAAATATCCAACTGTTTCTTTGTATTTTATTTTAGGATTTTTCATGTAGTTTTTTTTTTTTTTTTGGGTGGAACCCCACTTTAAGTTTCTGCTGCACACTAAAATTAAACCACAGCTGTGTCAAGGAGACTGAGTCAAATTAAGGGGGCGTGATAGCAGAGTACAGGCCCAAATCAAATATCAGCAGCTCCTTCGGGGGTCAGTGCTACACAGGATTTTTTACTTGCTAGCAACTCTTTGTTTTAGACCTGTTTTTATGCTAATTGGAGACTTGTGGAAGCTCCCAAACAGCATTGTATCATTTACTCCAATAAATCTTTTTGATGAGACAATATTACACTTTTTGGAGCATCATATCTTTTTTGCAAGATGTGCACAATCTTTTGAGCACTTGGGATACTTACCGTGATTAAGAGACCGTCTGGGGCACAGAGGTTATTGACAAGAGACGCCAAGGTGACGGGTATCACGAGGTCAAGCAATCACACCAAGTCACATATTCATATGAAGATTTTTTAGTCACTTTTGTGGACTTCATTTAGATATTAACTACATATTTTTTCACCATATTTTTTGCACCTTTATTGTAGCACTCTCCATATATATATATATATGATCTTTTTGGTCTTGTATATTCCTCAGTTTTGCTTGATCTATGCAAGTTTAATTTATTTGCAGTATTTAGCAATTTTTTGGTTTATATGCGATTTTATATGCGATTTATGCAAGTTTTTGCAGCATTTAGCATTTTTTTTGTTCTATATGTGATTTATGGTAACACTGTTCACATTATTTGGTCACTAATTTGCACTTTTTTGTAAGTTGTGCCCAACAACTTTCTTCATATATTTTAGCTCTGCACTTTTTTCTACACATCTTACCTTCTGAACCTTCTGTGTGCAGCAGCCCACCTCGGCCCCCCTATTACTTACTTGAGCCCCATCTCTGTCCAGCGATGTCCACGAGTGTCTCGGCCATCCGGGACTCTCCCTCCTGACTGGCTGAGACACAGCAAGCAGTGCCATTGGCTCCCACTGCTGTCAATCAAAGTCAGTTAGCCAATCAGGAGAGAGGGCGGGGCAGGGCTGAATCACAGCTCCGTGTCTAAATTGATACAGGAAGGTGCAGCTCGGCTCGGGTGCCCCCATAGCAAGCTGCTTGCTGTGGGAACACTCAACAAGAGGGAGGGGCCAGGAGCAGTGACGAAGGACCCGAGAAGAGGAGGATCTGGGCTGCTCTGTGCAAATCCACTGCACATAGGAGGTAAGTATAACATGTTTGTTATTTTTATAGAAAAAAAATGAGACTTTACAATCACTTTAATTTCATTTGTAGGTGATAAGGATTCTGAGATTTATCATTCTTCATTATCTGGGTTTATCCACCTATAGATTATATACTGCAAGTGTTCCACTGCCTGTAAAAAAAAACCCAAAAAACATGGATTTGCTCTGTATAGGTTTTGTGGGTATCACCATAAAGTAGATATGGTAAGCATGAGATTTAGACTCACTTAAATCAAAACTCTTTCAATCAACATTAACAATTAACATTTCCTATTTGTAAAGGGTTAGTTCACCTTAACTAAAAAGCTGTCTATGCAGGTAAGGGGTGTCTGTAGATAAAAACAAACTTGTTCAGCTTTGAATAATGCCCTCAGTATAGATTTAGGCCATTTATATACTGGAAAACTCCCGGGACGTTGCTAGGATGTTGCTAAGAGAGGCCTAGACATTACTGTTCACCTCCACCATCACAGGAGTGAGCTCTCAGAGCTGAGCTCAGAGCTACTACACCAGGGAAGAGAATGAGCATGTGAGGGTTTTTTTCTCTGTCCCTCATTTGGTATGTGAGGGGGTTTGAATCAGAGCAACAGCTTGCTCTTATGATGGAGAAGGTGAACAGTAATAGCTGGGCCTCTCTTAGCAAAGTCCTGGGAGTTCAGTCAGGTGTCATGAGGTACAAATGGTCTAAACCTATAGCAAGGGCATTATTCAAATTGGGTCAAAGCTGCGCAGCTTGATTTCATCTACAGACACCCCTTATCAGTATAGGAAGTTGTTTTAGTAAAGGTGAACTAACCTTTTAATCCTGAGGCTCCATGCACACTAGGAGCAGAAAAAACGTCAATGTTTTTAGCTTAAAAAACATGGCATAAAAGACACAAATAGAAAGCATATTGTACAAAGTTTAGGTGAGTCTATGAGAGTTTTAGGCCTCATGCACACGAGATGCCGGTGCAAACTCTGCTGAACACATGTTTTTAAAAGCTGAAACCGGCGTTTGGAAACGCCCGTTTTGCCGTGTTTGCATGCCACGTTTAGCCGCGTTTTACTGCGTTTGTGTCTAGAAGCGTCTGCAGAGCAGAGAATGACATTTTGCAACCCAACTTTGGGGCCCCGTATCTCGGGGCCACTTGGTGCTAGGAACCCCAAATTTGGAACTAGCACTACAACATATCCAAATTTGGGGTTCCTAGCACCAAGTGGCCCCCGAGATATGGGGGCCCCAAAGTCGGGTTGCAAAATATCAAGCACTTCTGCAGCAGAGAATGACATTTTGTGACCCGATTTTGGGGCCCCATATCTCGGGGCCACTTGGTGCTAGGAACCTCATATTTGGATATGTTATAGTGTTAGTCCAATTGTGTTAGCATACCATATTTGGGGTTCCTAACACTAAGTGGCGCCAAGATATGCCCCAAAGTCAGGTTGTAAAAAACACTTATAAACGCAAACTTTAGCCGCATTTAGCCACGTTTGGTGTCTGAAACGTGGAAAACTTTTGCGTCTGAACCCATTTTTTTGCTTCTGGAAAAACAAGGTTAAACGCAACTGCCTAAAAACGCCAAAAAACGAGACTGTGTACATAGACACATAGGATAACATTGAATGGGTTCAGGGGCAGTTGAAAAAAGTGTCCAACTGCCTCTGAATGCGAGTTTAACAGCGTCTCGTGTGCATGAGGCCTAAGAATTTTAGTTTATAGGCGTTTTTGCACTACACGCCCCTCTGCAAAAGTTTTACTCCCAAAATAACCAGAATGCATTTCACACTGCATTGCATTTTTACTAAAAAACGTTGAAACTTGACGCTCAGAAGAGATAAGAGGAGTTTAGGAGAGACTGACGTTTTTATAGCTCCTAAACTTCTCCAGAAAACACGATAGAGAAGGGTTTTTTTCCTGCCTCTGAACGTCCCTGACAGAAAACACCTGTAGTAGTCATAATGTGCAAAGACACATAGCATACAATAGAAGTGCTTCTAGAGGCAGGAGAAAAAAACGTCAAACGCCTGTAGAATCAACATTTTTTTAAGTCCAGTGTGCATGGAGCCTTATTCTGCTAGCCGTAGTAAATAGATATGAAGGTATATTGTATTTACTTGTTTTACCCTTTTTTTTATATATATATTTCCTCAGTTGCTTCCTGATTTCTGACCTCAAAATGATGTAATACATATCAGGAGTCTTTATGAACATATTTTTTCTTTCACCTGGAGGGGGTAGGAGGGGCTTTAACAGCTAAAGACACCCACCTGTCTGCATGCCTGAGCTAAGGGCAGATGGATTCCAGGAAGTAAACTCTACATGAATTATCTGCCCTTACTCAAGATGGCAGCAGCATGAAATGCTAGGTGGTGTTTTTTAAAATAACATCTCAATAAAATAATGCTTGGAGACATGGATGGATGGATGGGTGAGATTGCTTTGAATAATAAAAATGTATTAAATTGCATTTACAGTTTATGGTGCTTAGATACAGTTTAGTTCCACTTTAACCACATGCGGACCAGCGCACAATGATATACGTCGGCACAATGGTACAGCTGGGCAAATGGGCGTACAGGTACCTCCACTTTAAGAAGCGTCATTGTGGGCCGCCACGTGCTCCATGACCGCGGGTCCCGCCGACTCGATGTCCGCTGGGTGCCCGTGATCGTGTCACGGAGTGGAAGAACGGGTAGATGCCTTTGTCATCCTGTCATCGGGAGCAGTGATCGCTGTCATGTGAGTAGTAGCCCACTCCCTAGGACACAGTTAACCCCTTGATCGCCCCCTAGTGTTTAACCCCTTCCCTGCTAGTGTCATTTACACAGTAATCAGTGCATTTTATAGCACTGATCACTGTATAAATGACAATGGTTTCAAAATAGTGTCAAAAGTGTCCGATATGTCCGTTATAATGTCGCAGTCATGATAAAAATCGCAGATTGCTGCCATTACTACTAAAAAAAAAAAATTAATAATAAAAATGTCATAAAACTATCCCCTATTTTGTAGACGCTATAACTTTTGCGCAAACCAATCAATATACGCTTATTGCGATTATTTTTTATTTATTTTTTACCAAAAATATGTAGAAGAATACATATCGGCCTAAACTGAGGAAAACATTTGTTTTTTTATATATTTTTGCGGGATATTTATTAATGTCGCTCTTTTTTTGTTTATAGCGCAATAAATAAAAAACGCAGAGGTGATCAAATACCACCAAAAAGCTCTATTTGTGGGGAAAAAAGGACGTTAAACTTGTTTGGGTGCCACACCGCACGACCGCGCAATTGTCAGTTAAAGCGACGCAGTGCTGAATCGCAACAAGTGCTCTGGTCAGGAAGGGGTAAATCCTTCCGGGGCTGAAGTGGTTTAGAAAAAATCGTTTGACATTTGTAGTCACACTGTCATTTTGTCTAAGAACAACTTACCTTACTATCTAAAAACAATGAAACCTTGCAGTTTGCTTAGCTTCCAAAACTACATCTGTTTTGAAGTTCTTAATACACTTAGTGATTTTATCATTACAACTTGACATCTGTTTGAAAGTTAATTACTAGAAAACATGCAGTTGCTTCATCTAACTAGCATTTACAGAGGTTCAGGGAGTTGGCTCCATCAACAGAGTGAGTAAGTGAATTCTCAGAACATTTTTTGGCATTACATGGCACTGGATTTGGCGTTAGTAAATTACCTAGTTAATCAGTAGCTGATAGAACATGAAAGTGATTACGCAGCTGCATATAAATGGTGCTCTGATTATACAGTGCTGTGAAAATAAAATTGCCCCTTTGCTAAATCATGAATGAACTGTGATTAATCTATAATACAATTTGCAAAACTGTATCATAGAAACTAAAAAAAAGGGTTGTTAGTTCAAAATTTTTGCACTTTTTTCACTTATGTCACTAATAGAAAACCTAGTGGTGATTAAATACCACCAAAAGAAAGCTCTATTTGTGTGAAAAAAAATGATAAAAACGTTGTTTGGGTACAGTGTTTCACGTCTAAGTAATTGGCATTTAAAGTGTGAGAGCGCTGAAAGCTGAAAATTGGTCTGGGCAGGAGGGGTGTATAAGTGCCCTGTATTGAAGTGGTTAAAGAAAACTAAAGGATGCATTCTTTAGTGGTAGGTTATGGTAATAGCAAGAAATATACAGCTACATTTTAAAAACAATTTTTTCTTTTTACTATTTTGTGCCAGTTTTGTGCCTTAAATAGGCCAGTCATGCTGGGAAAACCCTCCAATGTGGCTGAAGTAAAACAATTCTGCAAAGAAGAGTAGGCCAAAATTCCTCCACAGCGATGTGAAAGACTCATTGCCAGTTATTGCAAATGCTTGATTGGCAGTTGTTGCCACCAAGGGTGGCACAACCAGTTATTGAGTTTAGGGGAAATTCGTTTTCACAGCACTGTATGCATCCATGGCAATTTCATTTTCTGTGCTGCTCCAAGCTGTCACTGACAGCTCATGATCTCCAGTTATGATTGGGAGCTGACCAAATGGGCTCCCGATTATGTGGCCACTGTGGATGCCAACCACCGTGGTCACATGATTAGGAACTCTGTCCCACCCGCTGTGCTTTAAGACCCCATTAAAGTGCCGAGGTGGCCAGATGGGAAGGGGTTAAGGATTTGTCAAAGGTTCTATGTTTCCTTTGCATTGCTTTGTGATTTTGTTTTCGTTCCAATTTTTATGTTTTTTTATGTGTTTTTTTTTCATAAAACATTTTTTCCTTATAACACCATATTCTTTAGCTTAATTTTAAGCTCTTTATATATCAGTAGCTTGTTTCTAGTATATGCTTTTTATACTCATGTAAATAGAGGAGGATGTTAAATGACATAATAATTCAGTGAACATTTTCTTTGAGGAAAAAGAGATTAATGGGGGTTGAAGAAAAAAGTTTACCTGCAAAAAAAAAGAAAAAAAAGCACAAGGGACATTACTTACTTTCAGTGTAATGTGTCCCTTGTGCTTCTGTCTTCTAGTTCACTAAAAATCTTTTATCCTCCATTGTGCCCCCACCCCCACTTCTGTAATTTTCACGTGCAGTGGAAATAATAAACATGAGGAGCTGTCACAGGCTCTCATTAAAAGAGAAGTATGGGTTTATTTTTGATTCATACTTACCTATGTGGATGGAGCATCGGACCAATGCTGCAGCTGTCTCTCTCTGCACTGAGAACCGAGCCACCGAACATCACCGATGGCTTGGTTCTCACAGATCCCTGAGAAGAGAGCTGCAGACTGTCAGTCAGCGTCTCTCCTCTCTGCTTCTCCACACTCATTGTAGCGATGAGCTGTGGAGGGGCGGGGAGCGTCCCCCTCAGCGGCTCACTTTAGAGCACTCTCCGCTGAAAACGGGTCATAGGAGTGCAAAACGAATTGCACTCCTGTTACCCATTGGAGAAGCCGAGCCTAAAACGCTCAGGCTGGACTTCTCCTTTAAGAGTGCCTGACTTTGCCTGCCCTTTCTGCCCAGCTCCTCCATTCACAGAAGCTGTACTACAGCTTTCATGAATGAAACATGATCTATGAATGGAGGACAAGCGGATAATTGAAAGATTTGCCGCCTCCATTTAGAGATCGTGTTTCATTGTAACGGTTTCTATGACTAAAGGAGCGGGACGGAAAGGGTAGGCAAAGTCAGGCACTGTTGTCGAGAGCCTGTGACAGTTTCTCAGTTATATTATCCCCGCCACAATGGGGTAAACATCATGGACACATTACACTGAAAGTACAGTGTCTCACCCCTCACATTTTTGTAAATATTTTATTATATTTTTTCATGTGACAACACTGAAGAAATAACACATTGCTACAATGTAAAGTAGTGAGTGTACAGCTTGTATAAATTTGCTGTCCCCTCAAAATAACTGAACACACAGCCAATAATGTCTAAACCGCTGGCAACAAAAGTGAGTACACCCCTGAGTGAAAATGACCAAATTGGGCCCAATTAGCCATTTTCCCTCCCCGGTGTCATGTGACTCGTTAGTGTTACAAGGTTTCAGGTGTGAATGGGGAGCAGGTGTGTTAAATTTGGTGTTATCGCTCTCACTCTCTCATACTGGTCACTGGAAGTTCAACATGGCACCTCATGGCAAAGAACTCTCTGAGGATCTAAAAAAAAAAAAGAAATGTTGCTCTACTTAAAGATGGCCTAGGCTATAAGAAGATTGCCAAGACCCTGAAACTGAGCTGCAGCATGATAGCCAAGACCATACAGCGGTTTAACAGGACAGGTTCCACTCGGAACAGGCCTCTATGGTCAACCAAAAAAGTTAGTACATGTGCTAAGCTCCATATCCAGCCATAACCATGTCCTGTGGTCTGATGAGACCAAGATAAACTTATTTGGTTCAGATGGTGTCAAGCGTGTGTGACAGCAACCAGGTGAGGAGTATAAAAACAAGTGTGTCTTGCCTACAGTCAAGCATGGTGGTGGGAGTGTCATGGTCTGGGGCTGCATGAGTGCTGCCGGCACTGGGGAGCTACAGTTCATTGAGGGAACCATGAATGCCAACATGTACTGTTACCTCCAGAAGCTGGGCCGCAGGGCAGTTTTCCAACATGATGATAACCCCGGTTTAGATATTAATGGCTGTGTTGAGTTGTTTTGAGGGGACAGCAAATTTACACCGTTATACAAGCTGTACACTCACTACTTTACATTGTAGCAAAGTGTCATTTCTTCAGTGTTGTCACATGCAAAGATATAATAAAATATATACAAAAATGCAAGAGGCGTACTAACTTTTGTGAGATACTGTATGTTAAGTCCTTTGTGCTATCTTTATATTTTTGTAGGTAAACTTAGGCTTTAATTATTAATTCCATTGAACTTTTTCTATTGCCAGTGTATTTTTTATTTATTTTTTTGCTGTGAGGCCATCATCACATCTTTATTCCCATAATAAAAGTTCCTCAAGATCAATTTAATTTAAACAATTTATTATGGAGCTAAAGAATCTTAGCTTAGCAAAGTTTTCACCACAAAGCTTTAGAAATGGAGTAGCAACTGAAGCTGTCAGATTGGGCCTTCTGTTAAGAACCTTTACAACAAATATGAAGGTTGAAATCTAAGAGGTTTTAAATTCTATATGAATCCTATTTTATATGTTTAACATTTTTGCTGTCAGGCCTTGCCTCTCATTTTCGCTTTTGGTGGCTGGACCTTTTTTTACAATTTTCGCTTGTTTGCTATTCTTTACTAATTTTTTACAGCTGTGAAAATTTGCAGAACACCCTCCAATTATTTTCTGAAAGCATAAGACCTTTAGAATTAAAACATAGTTCTGCTGATTTTGTGCTAATTTTGTGTTTATGGTTATGGCTTATGAATTAATAATAGTTCAAGTTAACCATTTGAGCTCTGGAAGGTTTTACCCCCTTCATAACTAGGACTTTTTTTTGCTATTCAGCCTTGTGCTAATTTAACTTGCAATTGCGCCGTAATGCAATACTGCAGGCAAATTAAATTTTTATAATTTTTTTTTCCACATAAATAGAGCTTTCTTTTGGTGGTATTTTATTTTTTTGCCATATAAATGGCAAAATACTGACAATTTTAAAATAAACAATATTTTCTACTTTCTGTTATAAAACATATCCAATAAAATCAAATTTGTTCATAAATTTAGGCCAAAATGTATTCTGCTACATGTCTTTGGTGAACAAAAATCCCAATAAGTGTATATTAATTGGTTTGTGTGAATGTTATATCCATCTACAAACTATGATATATACTCTTAGAAACATCATGTGCTGGCTCCTGACGAGTGGCCTTCCAGCCACGAAACGCGTAGAGCTGCTATACGCTTTGCTACTCATCAATGTTCATAAAGCTTTGTTAGCTAACCGTATACCCTACCCAAGGATCCAAGAGGCCCGAGTCTTTGCAGGCATTACTATATTTTACTATTTTATCCTTATCATACATTTGGTGCACTTTGGAAAGTTGTTGCTTGCTGTTTCTTGTGATATTCAAGTTATGACTGAGATGTATTGTATTATCCATTCATTACCCCAATGTGTATTTATCAATGTACCTTGCTCTTATCTTATGGCAACCAATAAACTCCATTTATATTCACCAAATGATTCTTTTGCTACCACGTGCCTCACTCAAAATCCCGCCCCCTTGCTCCCTCCCCCCTTGATGATATATACTATGATATATATGAAGTATATCACAATTTTAAAACCTTACTACCATAGATAACAAAATGTTATTTGATTTTTACTCCAGGAGTATATATTGAGTTTGGCAATGCCAGAGAAATGCTTAAATAATGCATTACAATTTAACTAAACCCATAAGATCTTAGTTGACTAAAAGGTAGTGGAGATTTTAGTGGACTACAATGTACCGGAGATTACATAGCTACATAGATAGTCTGGCTGAAAAAAGACACAAGTCCATCTAGTTCAATAGTTCAACCAATAGCAGAAAAAATCCTATACCCACAGTTTATCCAAAGGAAGGCAAAAAAAACCCCAATAAAGCATGAACCAATATACTCCAGTAGGGGAAAAAAAAACCTTCCCGATACCCCAAGAGACAATGGGAACCAGCTCTTGAGGGAGCCTATGCCACATTTTCACAGCTCTTACTGTGAAGAAACCTTTCCGTATTTGGAGATTAAATCTCTTTTCCTCTAGACGTAAAGAGTGCCCCCTTGCCCTCTGTGATGACTTTAAAGTGAATAACTCATCACCAAGTTCACTATATGGACCACTTATATATTTATACAAGTTGATCATATCCCCCTTGATCTCCTCTTCTCAAGAGAGAAAAAACTCAGTTCAGCTAATCATCCCTTATAGCTGAGCTTCTCCACGCCTCTTATCAGTTTGGTCGCTCTTCTCTGCACTTTCTCCAGTTCCCCAATATCCTTTTTGTGAACATTATAATGTACTGGAGATTTTAGTCAACTAAAATACTAAAACAATTCGGATGACTAAAATACGACTAAGATTAAAATGGCATTTTAGTCAAAAGAGTATGACTAAAGCTAAATAGAAATTTTACGTCAAAATGAACACTGCTATGCTCTGTTATGTCAGTGGTCCCTATTCTGTGGCTCAGAGACAGATGCTGCCCCTTGCTTGCTTTTATCCAGCCCTTGGAGCACTATTTCATTCACTGATACCAACAATGGGGCATAATTCCCCCCCACTGAAACCAATGAAGGGGGCACAATTCCTCCCAATGACACCAACAATGGGGTACAATGACATCAACGATGGGGCCCAATGACACCAAGGATGGGGCCCAAAGATATCAACGATGGGGCATCCTCCTACTTACACCAATAATGGGGCTCAATTACTCTTACTGAAACAATGGAGCATTATTTTTTCCAGCTGATGTCGGGTCCCTTTCTACGCCCACTGTCCACAGTCCGGCCCTCCTAAAGTCTGAAGAATAATAAACTGGACCTTTGTTTGGAAAGTTTAGAGACTCCTGCTCTATGTTATCATAAACTGTGGCTAAAAAGCTGATCAGTATATTTGTGTTTCCTAACTTGACTACTGTAATGATCTATTTGTTGACCTAAATCCACACTAAGCAAACTACAGTATGTCCTAAATTCGGCAGGAGGAATCCTGACAAGGTCGATTGTAAGTAATCATATTAGGCCTCATGTACACTACAGCTGATAAACTGAAGTTTAGGAGCAGTTGGGCATTTTTCTTTCAGCAGCCCCTGAGCTCTCCTCCATGTTATCTTATGTGTACATGTACACTCATTTGTTTATAATAGTTTAGAAGCAGTTGTGGTTACAGGCATTTTTTTGAAAGCAGAAAAATTACGTTCAGGATTGTAATTAACTGGCATTTCAAACGCCAAATGCTTGTAACTGCTTGTAACCGCGGTAAACCGTGTTTATGCGCATTTGCGTTTAAGCGTTTTTAAAGGGGAAAACATTACTGATAGTTTTTGAACATATAAAAATTTTGAAAAAACACAAATTTCATCACATGCTGTTGCCTGCATCAATGGATGAGCCCAGTAGCAATGAACTCTGGTCCTCTCATGCAATGTTCTACGTCTTTGGAGCCTCAGCAACATCAGTAGCATTTCCTCACACATGTTGTTATTATTATTATTATTATTATTATTATTTATTATTATTTCAGGTACTTATATAGCGCAGTCAATTTACGCAGCGCTTTACATATACATTGTACATTCACAGCAGTCCCTACCCTCAAGGAGCTTACAATCTAAGGTCCCTAACTCACATTCATACATACTAGGGACAATTTTAGACAGGATCCAATCAACCTACCAGCATATCTTTTAGATGTTCATGATGAATCCATAGTAAAAACACAAAAAATAAGACAGCTATCTACAAGCACACGGCTTTTTGCTGCTGCTCTGTCTTCTCTCACAGAATTGCTGAAATAGTTAATAATTTACTTGTTTTTCATGCATTGTGGGCATTTAGGAGGGTCTCCTGAGGTTATCTTTAAAAAAAGCTTCTAACCTCAAATCCTCATAACTGGTGCTAAACTTGCATTAACTCAGTATGTAAAAGTTGTCAATTTCCAGCGTTCAGAAGAGGTTTTCAACTGCACTGTGTACATGAGCCCTTAGTGCTTTAAGTTTTTGCAATGACTTCAAAATCCACCCTATAAGGCTCTGCATGGCTAGGCAATCTTTTATTTGTCTGACCTTTTATCACCCTACTCCCCCCCCCCCCCATAACCTACACTGTGCGCCCCTCAAACCCATTTACATTTTATGGGGGCTTCTCCTTTTTATGCCCCAAAAATATGGAATTTTCTTCCCAAGTACATTATAAAGTCACCTTCTTTAAACTCTTTCAGCTCAAAACTGACAACTTTCTTCTTTGGACAAGACTTCGCCTAACTGTTCTTTTTTTTTTTAATTTGTTTTTGTTTCTTTTGTAAAGCATTTGGAGAAGGTACCTTTTAAAAGCATTTGTGCATGTGCATTTTAGGGTGGGCATGTACAATCCCATGTTAACCTACAAAGAATGTTTGCACATATTAAATAAAGAATTACTGGCTTAGTGTAAATCATTTACTAAATGAAAAATACATTTTCATTGATTGCTTGTAACAATATTGAAAGAAAGCTTTTATTAAATTTAACAATGCATTATTTTCAGTACTTAACTGTTTTGACTTCCTTTTAATAAACCGAGAGGCTGAATACTCACATCAGTCAAAGCCTGTGTATACATGATAGATTCCCGCATAAACTGGGATGTATCAGGCAGAAATGTACATCCCTGCTCATAGAGGCCAGTATCAGGATCGAAGTGGCAATGCTCTGTTGGACATGATTCTTCTTGGCATTGGCCGGTTTGGATAATGTTATATCCAAAAATATCTGCAGGACATCTAGAAAGCAAATAACAAAAAGTACACATCATGTAAAGTTACTGGGAAGTGATCACCAAAGCCCATTACTTTATAATTACATTATTTATGATTTATAAAAACTAAAGGAAAGTGTTTCTGTGGACATCCCTAACAACTTAAAGTGTATCTACATCCAAAACCAAAAATTTAATATATTGTAGCTTATCAGTCTTTAGATGCTGTGGCTGTATTATTTTCTTTCTTTCAGACTTGTTTTCCTTTTCCTTTTTTTCAGTTTTATATCAGTGGGGTTTTTTTTTGCCACTTAACCTATGGGGATAGAAATGATTAAGGCATGCGCTGGACTTCAAACATGTTTGCCTTTGTTCATCTTCATTACATAGTAGATTCACACTAACAGTAGAATTTTTAACAATAAAGAAAAAGTTCTTTGGGCTTTTTTTTTTAAAGTTACAAAAAGTGACAAGGACACTACATTTCTGGCAAGATCGACAGTTATATTTTGTACTTGCCAAAAACATAAAAATAAATGTATTCACCACGTCTAGCTCCTTCCAGTTTTAAATAGGAACTTCATCCAATTTCCTCATATGCTTACTTGCCTACAACGTAGTATACAGTCAAACAGCCCTCAAAAGAGGCTGCTGGATAATAAAAGGATACTATACCAGGACAGATATATGCTGGGCTAGGACAGTTGTTGGTGCCTTCCCGTATACGAAGGGGTGTATAATGGTGAAACCGCCAATAAACTAACAATGTGCAAAGGTAAATTGCAGATGCTCCTGAAAACTAAGTGGAATATGGGACATTATAAATCCTGCAACAGTGGAACAGGCCAGAATCAAAGGAAATCTATACAATAATTCACACTTTTGGATTTTCTGGCATTCTTTTGTCCTTTCTGTCTTTATTTACATAACGGTTTGACATAGTAGGTTTTACTCAAATTAATAGAGTAGATTTTATATTACTTACAGTGCCTTGAAAAAGTATTCATACCCCTTGAAATTTTCCACATTTTATCATGTTACAAAACTGTAAATGTATTTTATTGGGATTTTATGTGATAGGCCAACACAAAGTGGCACATAATTATGAAGTGGAAGGAAAATGATAAATGGTTTTCAACATTTTTTACAAATACATATGTGAAAAGTGTGGTGTGCATTTGCATTCAGCCCCCCCCCCCCCCCCCGGAGTCAATACTTTGTAGAACCACCTTTCACTGCAATTACAGCTGTAAGTCGTTTTGGGGATGTCTCTACCAGCTTTGCACATCCAGAGAGTGACTTTTTTTTCCCCCATTCTTCATTGCAAAATAGCTTAAGCTCTGTCAGATTGGATGGAGAGCATCTGTGAACAGCAATTTTCAAGTCTTTCCACAGATTCTCAATTGGTTTTAGGTTTGGACTTTGACTGGGCCATTCTAACACATGAATATGCTTTCATCTAAATCATTCTATTGTTGCTCTGGCTGTATGTTTAGGGTCGTTGTCCTGGTGGAAGGTGAAACTCCCCCCAGTCTCAAGTCTTTTGCAGAATCTAACAGGTTTTGTTCTAAGATTGCCCTGTATTTGGCTCCATCCATCTTCCCATCAACTCTTCACTGCCCCTGCTGAAAAAATCATCCCCACCACATGGTGTTGCCACCACCGTGTTTCACGGTGAGGATGGTGTATTCAGGGTGATGTGCAGTGTTAGTTCTCCACCACACATAGCGTTTTGCTTTTAGGCCAAAAAGTTCAATTCTGGTCTCATCTGACCAGAGCACCTTCTTCCACATGTTTGCTGTGTCCCCCACATGGCTTCTGGCAAACTGCAAACAGGACTTCTTATGGCTTTCTTTCAACAATGGCTTTCTTCTTACCACTCTTATATAAAGGCCAGATTTGTGTAGTGCATGACTAATAATTGTCCTGTGGACAGATTCTCTCACCTAAGCTGTTGATCTCTGCAGCTTCTCCAGAGTTACCATGAGCCTCTTGGCTGCTTCTCTGAATAATGCTCTCCTTGCCCAGCCTGTCAGTTTAGGTGGACGGCCATGTCTTGGTAGGTTTGCAGTTGTGCCATACTCTTTCCATTTTTAGATGATGGATTGAACAATGCTCCGTGAGATGTTCAAAGCTTGGGATATTTTTTTTATAACCTAACCCTGCTTTAAACTTCTCCAAAACTTTATCCTTGACCTATCTGGTGTGTTCCTTGGCCTTCATGATGCTGTTTGTTCACTAAGGTTCTCTAACTAACCTCTGAGGGCTTCACAGAACAGCTATATTTACACTGAGATTACATTACACACAGGTGGACTCTATTTACTAATTAGGTGACTTCTGAAGGCAATTGGTTTCACTAGACTTTAGTTAAGGGTATCAGAGTAAAGGAGGCTGAATACAAATGCACACCATTTATCATTTTCCCTGCACTTCACAATTATGTGCCACATTGTCTTGGTCTATCACATAAAATCCCCAATAAAATACATTTACGTTTTTGGTTGTAACATGACAAATTCAACAGAACTAAGTATGACCACCACTGTTATTTATGTACAGTTTTTGAGCTATTTTGCCAACTCAAGTTTGAGTTCTGTGCAGCCTCCAGGGGCTTTCTCTAAAACTATAAGAACCCTCAGACATAAAGTAACTTGAAAGTGTCAGGCACTTGGGGTGCATTGGCGGCGCGATATGGGAAGGACGTGAGTAACTCCAGCTCCGTCGGTCCCAGTCAATACAGGCTAAAACACCAGGGCTACATCGCATATACCCCGGCGAAAACAGCACCAACTCCTAGAGGTCATCACCGTTCATGCCTGTGAAGAAATCTGGACACTTTAATCGCTCCCAGCACAACCTTACAAACTTTCTGCTGGACGCTGCAGACAGAAAGAGCAGGAAGATGTCCCAAGATGGCGCCAGCGCTAGCTCTCAGGCGGCCTCAGGAAAACATTCATCCAATCCATCCAGCCATTTATCTAACGCTGGGAACAGTGAGTACTCCTCTCCCCTCTCTAAAGCAGACTTAGATGCCAGCCTAACTACCATTTTTGACAAATTAGTAGACAAAATTGAAAGTGAGGTTCAGAAACACTACAGCCCTGTCTCAAGAGATTGCCAGTATTGGCACTTGCACTGACATACTGGAAACTAAACACGATGAACTCTCACTTGCCCACAATGACCCAAGGAAGGATTATGAATCACTAGCAGACAGCTTTGCATTTATGCAAGCTCAAGTTGAAGATCTAGACAACAGAAATAGACACCCCAACATCAGACTACGTGGCGTCCCAGAATCGGTCACAGACCTTATGCCTACAGTCTCCAAGATATTTCATAACCTCCTATCAGATAAGCCTTTATCAGCATTTACTTGCGATAGAATCCACAGAGCTTTACAACCTAAACCCACTTCAGATAAACCACCCAGGGACATTATTATGTGCATGAAAGACTTCCTAGTTAAAGAGGACATCATGCGTGCAGCGAGGAACTCCCCCAATATTGCCCTAGATGGTAAAAAGCTGCAGATTTACCCGGATATCTCCCCTACTACATTAGACAGAAGACGCAGGATGAAGGAAGTTACCAGTATCCTACAAGCAGCAAGAATAAAATATAGATGGGGTTTTCCATTTAAACTCACCATCCCATACAACGGTTCCACATACACCGTATACAATATTATTGAGGGCAAGGAACTGCTTGTGAAACTGGGCCTGCTGGAACCAGAACCTCCTAACCACTTTCCTTCAACCCCCAGACCCTCCCCAATTTGGTCTACTCCATCCTCCAGACGCAATACAAATGACCAAAGAAGATGGTGTCAACCTTTTCAAGATCACACCTCCTGAACACACACAACAATCGTCTAGCTGTTTGAAGTATCTGAGTTTGTTCTAAATGTTTTCCTTTTTCCTTTAACGAGATCCTGCTGGCATTTTTTACAGCCAACCTCGACCGTCTGGCGCCCCAGACCAACCTCTTCCTAAAATGGATACACATGATACTCTTCTTTACGTCTGAAGCACCTCCCTATTGAAATCTAGCAGAACCTCGTAACTATGGTCCTCTTCATTCGTTTTATTTTTATTTTTCTCTTCTATTTTTGTTGAAGTCGAAACCATTGAGGTTCTTACTCCTTGTCTATACGAACTTCCACTTTTGTGTCTCCTTCTATTGATACAGACATATTTTAAACGTTGATCCTAAGCCCCAATGACAGAAATAGACAAGAAACTATCCCCTTCCATCCTCCTCTCTTCCCCCCCACCCCCCCTTCCCTCTCCCCTCCCCTCCCTCCCCTCCCCCTCCGTCCCTACTCCCCGTCCTCTTCCATTCACCCCCTTGGCTACTATTTCTTGATATTTTATGCTATCTTAGCTAAATAGCCTGTTTCGTCCGCCACCGCTGGATTGTCCCCCCTCCTGCTCTTGCGGTTAACTGCGACACTCCTATTCGTAGGGTTGTTGCACCTGGCCATGCTTGCAGGATTAGGACTGATTTGTCCTTTGGAATTTAGTTCACATTTTAGTGACAAGATGTTTCTTGTCCCTTTGATTCTGTTTTACATTCTTGTTTTATACATCAATGTTGCCCTTAAGGCAAATGATAAAGTTTTCTTGAAAATCTGAAGTTTTCATAACATTTTTCAATTACAATGGTTAAAACAATGTTATATTTGCTTTTGTTACAATATGTTACTCTCATGGTACGATATGCACTCCAGATTGTTCCCCCAACTTTTTTTGCATAACTCCTCCCAGCCTTTTGAAATTATAGTCACTAAATTTACTAAACACACGCAAGATTTATCTCTATCTATAGTTCACCATATTCACGAGATGGATTCTATTCATAAACATTATTTCTTACCCATGACCAATGGTTCTTAAAATTATATCACACAATGTACAGGGATTTAACTCACCCCATAAACGGAAAAAAGCATTCCAACATTATAAAAGGCTGGGAGCAGATGTTATTCTCATGCAGGAAACTCACTTCGCTTCCACTAACCATTCCAAATATTTTGACAAGACCTATAACCAATTTTATTATACCACTTTTCATAACAAAACCCGCGGGGTAGCCATTTTCATCCGCAACACCACTATCTTAGACATACAAAACATATACAAAGATTTTGATAGTCGCTATATCATCATTAAAGGACTGATCAACAACAAAGAGATAACTATAGCATCGATATATGCCCCTAATGAGTCTCAATCTACCTTTTTCATGAATTTTTTTGATAAACTTGACCAATACAGCTCTCCTCACATAGTTTTAGGCGGTGATTTCAACTTAACCACACATCCAGCCCTTGATAGAAGTAAAACATCCCTCTCTTCTAAAGCTTTCTCTAAATCACTGAACCAATCCATAACCAAATTTCAACTCATCGATTCATGGAGGTCTCACAATGTTGGGATTAGGGCCTATACACATTATTCTCATCTTCATGAAGTCTATGCTAGACTAGACTATATTTTCTGCACCCCCATTTTGTTGGCTAACTCCTCCAAAGCCCTTATCCATCCCTGCCCTTGGTCAGATCATGATATTACCTCTTTTGAAACATCACACATAGGACTCTCACCTTCCCCTTACAATTGGCGACTAAATGACTCAATTCTAACTGACTCATCAATAACACAATCTATCACATCACACATCGAAAATTACTTTATAGAAAACGCTATTGACGACATCTCCCCTACGACTCTCTGGGCAGCTCATAAAGCTGTTTTACGCGGTCATTTAATTAGCCTAGCGGCAAACAGCAATAAACAAAGACTCACAAACATTAAAAGTCTTACTAGAGAGTTAAACCTTCTTTACAACAAAACCCTACTCAAGAAATCACAAAACAAATTCAAGACAAACGTAAAGCTTTATGCCGCGTACACACGGTCGGACTTTTCGTCTACAAAAGTCCAACGGACGCCGACGGACTAAAGCTGGCTGGTAATCCGATCGTGTGTGGGCTTCTCCGGACTTTCAGCAGACTTTTTCAGCCTCAAATCCGACGGACTTTAGATTTGAAACATGCTTCAAATCTTTACGTCGTAACTACGGACCCCGAAATCCGCTCGTCTGTGTGCTAGTCCGACGGACAAAAACCCATGCTAGGGCAGCTATTGGCTACTGGCTATGAACTTCCTTATTTTAGTCCGGTGTACGTCATCACGTACGAATCCGTCGGACTTTTGTGTGGTCGTGTGTAGGCAAGTCCGTTCGTTAGAAAGTCTGCCGCAAGTCCGCCGAAAGTCCGCCGGAAGTCTGTCGGACAGGCTGTCGGACTTTTGTAGACGAAAAGTCCGACCGTGTGTACGTGGCATTAGATCTTATTTTATCAGCAAATACAGAAAAATCTCTTAGATTTTCAAAAGCTATATTTTTACTACATAGTAACTCCCCTTCAGCCATGTTCGCAAAAGAACTTAATCATGATCATAAACCCCCTCACATATATAAACTTAGAGATCAGGCTGGGAACATGATCACCGACCCCCAAGGAGTTCTAAACATATTCTCTTCCTTCTATAAGGATCTACTTTCTAGTCCTCAACCCTCTCTTAATCACCCCTCTAAATCATGGCTAGATTATATCCAACTACCTGCTCTTAATGCACACTAAATAGAATCCCTCAATGCTCCATGCACAGAAGCAGAAATAATCAAAATAATTAAATCTCTCAAAACATTCGCTTCTCTCTTAATCCCTTATCTATCCAAACTCTTTAATCATTTTCTTAATGGCAACCACTTCCCAGATGAGATGCTTCTAGCTAACCTTTCCCTTATCCCCAAACCACTCAAAGACCACTCCCTCCCCCAAAACTACCGTCCCATATCAGTCCTTAATAACGACCTCAAAATCCTTGGGAGATTACTCTCTGATAGATTGGCAGCAGTTATCACAAATTTAATACATATAGACCAAACTGGTTTCATTCCTGGTCGACAGATAGTTGATAATGTTAGACTAGTCACTAATATTATACAAGACGCAAATTTACACTCCCGTCAATTTTGCCTCCTCAGTTTAGATATTCATAAGGCATTTGACAGCGTCAGCTGGTCATACCTAAACTTTCTTCTGCCCAAGTACGGAATCTCAGATAAATTCCTACAAGGATTCTACGCACTCTATCATAATCCTCAAACCAGAATTAAAATCCCTGGACATAACTCTGACTTCTTCCCCCGCAGTAGAGGATCTAGACAGGGTTGCCCCTTATCACCACTTTTGTTTGCTCTTGCAATTGAACCCTTAGCTCACAAGATCAGGAACAGCATAGATATAAAAGGATATACAAAAGGAGATAAAGTATTGAAACTCGGCTTATAAGCTGATGATGCACTTTTATTTCTTACAGATCCCCTTACCTCTATCCCATCTCTTCTAAAAGAACTTACATTTTTCCACACCATTTCAGGCCTTAAAATTAATACCAATAAATGCTCAGCCTTACTAAGTAACTACACCCAAAATATTCAATCCCTATTATCCAAAAATGTCCCATTTGTATGGTGTCCTCAATCATTTAAATATCTTGGTGTCACAATCTCCTCAACTCACAACCTCTTATATAAATCCAACTATATCCCATTATTTTCTCATATAACATCACTTTTAAAATCCTGGTCATCCTTCCATATTTCCTTCCTGGGTAGAATATGTGCTATTAAAATGACGATTCTCCCTAAACTCCTGTATTATTTCCGTGCCCTACCTATTAATGTCCCAAAATCTGGCCTTTGTTAATTTTGTTAATTTCAAAGAGAAATTAACAAATTTATATGGGCAGAGAAAAAACCCAGATGTAGCTATGCCCTTATGCATAGACCTCAATCCACAGGCGGCCTAGGCCTTCCAAACCTGTGGCTCTATTACCTTACTTACGCAACTCACCCAATGGTTCACCCCCACCCACGACACTCCATGGAAAATATTTGAATCCATATCCATTCTCCCACTCCATCTACAAGGAATATTATGGTCCAATACCACCTCTTATAGCAAACTTATTAAACATAATATTATTATTGCCCAATTTTATCAACTATGGATTAAGTATAAAGATATATACAAACTCTCTTCAGACACACCACCTTTAGCCTCCTTCTTAGGTGATCCTAGATTTACCTATGCCTACAATAATAGACAACCATTCTCCTCTTGCATCAATAAAAATCTAACCACACTGAGATCCCTTCAATTAAAATGGGATTTTATCCCATTCTCTGCTTTACAAGCCACACACGATCTATCTACTTCTGAACTCCACCACTACCATCTAATTAAATCCTTCTTCGCCAAATATTTCGCACTCACAACTCATCCGTCATACACGACCTTTGAACATACAGTATATGCATATTGTCTTCTAGAGACAGAGGCCTCATTTCTAGGCTGTATTGTTACCTTAACAACTTTGGAGTGCCAGATAAATCTACACAAATGCTTCAGTGGGAAGTGGACATGGATATCTCACTCAGTGTTGATGAGTGGAATTCCATGTCAGACAATCTCCGCAAAAGTAATAAAGCTATCTCTTTTAGAGAAACCCCAATTAAAGTATTCTCCAGATGGTACCTAACCCCTTCGAAACTTCACACTTATTATCCATCCATTTCTCCAAAATGTTTTAGGGGATGCCCAGATTCTGGTACCCTCATACACATATTTTGGAGCTGCAATCATATCAATCAAATATGGCACAAAGCAATTGAGATAATAGAACACTCTTCCAAACAAAAAATTACTCTCTCTCCTCAGATATGCTTGCTATACGCTAACATACCAAACATACCCTCTCCTTGTATGAGACTGTTCCACTCCCTATGCAGCTCAATACACTGGATGACAGCCTATAATTGGAAATCTAATAATCTACCATGGCAACAAGTAATTAACAGAATGGAACTACTCAAACTTTCTGAATAGATTTATCACACTCTTAATGACACTATCCATATTCACAAAAAGAAATGGTCTTATTGGAACCCAACTTAAAAAACCTTAATATAATATTATCATATATACCTATAACCTTTTATGCTAGTAACGCTCTATACTATATATCATTCCTGTAAAAACTTGTCTTCAAAATTTATTATTACCATGTTTGTAACGCAATTTTAAATACCTTTATAAACATTCAAATGTATTGTTGTTATATACTTTTTTATAACTATACCCACTGTCTGTTTACCTGAACTTCCAAATAAAACTTTTGTAAACAAAAAAGAAAGTGTCAGGCACTTAACACAAAGGCGGCACTTTACCCAAGAAGTGGGCAGTACTAGCAACAGGTCAGAAGACATATTCTACGTTTTTTATTGGTAAACTTTGACTACTAGGCTTACATATTATAATACATAATATATTGCATACCTTGTGGCTTCTACTTTTCCGTATTCTGAAACATAGTACGGTTTTTCATCATTGTATTCATCATACACCCCCCATCGGAGATGAGCCCATTCATGGACCAATACTCTACCTAAAAAACATTTTTTTTTTTTTTTAATAACTCATTTAACTGCATTAAGGGAATTAAGTTTATGAGGAATTTCTGGTACACAATGTGATTACTAAAACGATAACTGTGAATAAAACCCAGGTTACTGGCATCTAAAACATTTCAAGCAGTGGGGTGGCCTGCTACACAGCAGCAATATCAGGGTACAAAAAAAATGGCAAACTGATTGCATCGCCTATAGTAAATATTCAAATGTGACAGTAGCATACCTTTAACTAAAGGCACTTAATACATTAATGATATATGGGTAGCTATAGTCACATCAGAATGTTTTTTCCCTGTGAAGCCCAGCAGGTTGGGTGGATAAGCAGTAAAATGTATATGAATTAACTTACCTATCAGTTGTAGGTGGCATGGGCAGTGAAAGATTTATAAGGGGGCAAAAGGGGAAAGTGCTCTGGGCCGCCAGACAGAAGGGCCCCCTCTGTACAAAAATAATATAAAACAATTATATAAAATAATAAAAAATAAATAATAATAAAGTAATATGCAATCTATAATAATAAAAAAAAATTACTTTCTTTTATTAACCACTTCCGGACCGGCTCACGCCAATATACGTTGGCACTTTGAAGAGGGATATTGTTGTTATGGCAGCTGCCATAACCCCGGTATCCTCTTCTTTAGTGAGTGGTCCGGTTTCGGATAAAAGTGGTCTCTGCGGCAGATTCCCCCCCCTCCTGTCGCTCTCTGGTGCCCTCCACCGCTTACAGGAGGCAATCGGATCCTTCTCCCTGTTAGGTATGGAGATGAGCGAGGGAAAGATGGCCCCCACCCGTCTCCATTGCAGAGTGGGAGCGACGTCAAAATGTCACTTCTGCCCATAGCTCTTAAAGGGACTTTTTCTTATTGCATTTTAGTGTAAATATCTCATATTTAAGAGGTCCTGTCATGCTTTTTTTCTATTACAAGGGATGTTTACATTCCTTGTAATAGGAATAAAAGTGACACAATTTATTTTTTTAAGAGAACAGTGTGTAAAAAAAAAAGTAAAATAAATAAGAAAAACATTTTTTTTAACAAGCCCCGTCGTGCCAAGCTCGCGTGCAGAAGCGAACGCATACACGAGTAGCGCCCGCATATCAAAACAGTGTTCAAACCACAAATGTGTGGTATTACCACGATCGTTAGAGCGAGAGCAATAATTGTAGCCCAAGACCTCCTCTGTAACTCAAAACATGCAACCTGTAGAATTTTTTAAGCATTGCCTATGGATATTTTTAAGGGTAAAAGTTTGTCGCTATTCCATGAGCGGGCGCAATTTTAAAGCATGACATGTTGGGTATCAATTTACTCGGCGTAACATTATCTTTCACAATATAAAAAAATAATTGGGCTAACTTTACTGTTGTTTTATTTTTTTAATGCAAAAACGTGTATTTTTTCCAAAATGAGTGCACTTGTAAGACCGCTGTGCAAATACGGTGTGACAGAAAGACTGCCATTTTATTTTCTAGGGTGTTAGAAAAAAATATATATGTAATGTTTGGGGGTTCTAAGTAATTTTCTAGCAAAAAAAAACAACTGATTTTAACTTGTAAACACCAAATCTCAGAAAGAGGCTCGGTCCTTAAGTGGTTAAATGTATTTTGGAAAGTAATATTTTGCCAGTCATTATCTGTAAAAGTTTCTACTCTGGACTGGTATATTGTATCATATATAAACACATTTTGACAGGTCAAGCAAAGCACACATAGAGCGCTATGACTGTGTGTGTGTGTGTGCACGCATGACCACAGAATGATGTTTTGTCATGCGTTTTAAAAATGTGTGACTGTCATTGAGAATGTAAACAAACTCAGTATATGAGGGGCAATTGAGCTGTGTGAAGTAGAAGTCAGCAGTTTTACTTTCTATGTACATTATTTGATACCTGCCAGTATCTCTTAAAAAAGAATTATGAAGTCCCACTTCTGTTAAGTAAACCCAGAATAGTCTTAGCAAATTTGCAGATGTTTGTATATTTAGCATTGATTGCTTTATTCTTTGCTTTAGACCAGGGATATGCAATTAGCGGACCTCCAGCTGTTGCAAAACTACAAGTCCCATCATTCCTCTGTCTCTGGGTGCCATGTTTGTGGCTGTCAGAGTCTTGCTATGCCTCATGGGACTTGTAGTTCTGCAACAGCTGGAGGCCCGCTAATTGCATATCCCTGCTTTAGAATTTCTGTCAGAGAGCAGGAATTAAAAATCCAACTCTGCCATCTACTGAAACTTCAAAGAACTCTTTTGTTGTACACTAGAGTTAAAAGAATAGTATACTGTATATTTACAGTGCAAAATGCTATAAAAAGCTTAATGGGACTTTTAAGGGACTTCATAAACTTGTTGAAAACTGTATCAAAATACACACTTTTTATTCTTAAATCAAGGACATAATGCCTAAAGTTTATTAAAATTAATATTCCTTCCTTTTGGGGACCCGGCCTAGTTGTCCCACCTCTACAAATTTGTGTATCAAGCAGTCCAGAGGTTTGTCTTCCATGACATCAGAGAGCTCTCTATTCTCGACATGTTTTACACCTAGTATTCCCCGGGGGCAAAACAGGGAGAGGAATTGTATGCTTTTAGTCTACTGGCAATATAAAGCAGAAAAATTCTCACCGCACAGGCATGGATCTACTTCCAGGTATCAACTCAGTTATCTCCCAGGATAAAGAGCCCCAGGTGCTGGCTAATGCTGAGTCGTGTTAAAGGTGAATGAGAAAATCCGGACAGCCGCACTCCAGGAAGATGTAGATCAAAAGTTATTTATTGTAATAAATTCTTGAGCATATAGCATACAAAACACTGTGGCAGAAAGTACAGGCAGAAAGTTGCCTGTACTTTCTGCCACAGTGTTTTGTATGCTATATGCTCAAGAATTTATTACAATAAATAACTTTTGAACTACATCTTCCTGGAGTGCGGCTGTCCGGATTTTCCCATTCACCTTCTACTGGCAATATAATTGGACTGGGGCATGTCCCATTATCCCTCTGGGGGATAACCTGTGTGAAGCTGAAGTCAGTGTGCAAATATAATTGTTATGGTCCTTTCATTTTGTCTATTTGTGGTCCCTTCAATGAATATTACATTTATTTAATATTAACCCCTGAAAAAATTCACTGAGATCACTGAGGCAACGTCACTTCCGGTCACGGCCGAGACTGGAAGTTTGGATTCCATAGCGTTCTGTCTGAGTGTGACCCCACGGTCCCAGCTGCTGTCTCTACATTGTTTTTAATAAATTCGTTGTTAACACTACACCATAAGGATTATTATTCGTATTACATGTGTTAGCCAACTGAGTACCACCAACTACTGAGTGACATACACCCTATGGAGTTCAGTGTTGTCTGTTGATGTGTGTTACCTTTTGATTTAAAGTGGAGTTCCACCCACTTTTACAACTCTTCAGCATCCCTCACTAAACTGTGCACTGTAAACGAATTGGATATTTTTTTACTTTTTTTCTCAGCACCTACTGTATATCTGCTGTATTCATTTTTCACTTCCTCCTCCCTGGCCGTGGCCCATCGCATCATTTCCTGTTTGCAATGCCTTCTGGGAAGGGGCGGCAACTTCCTCTGACACTGCTGTTGCTATGGAAACCTGACCTGAAACCTATTACCCTGCTTGTGCTGCACTGAGCATGTGCGAGATCAGCAAGGATGAGATCCAGGAAGAAATACAGTCTGGCTTCAGATGCCCACACTTAAGATGGCCACGGCCTATTGTAAGTTTATAAAATAACAAACTACTGCTATAAACTAACAAAACAGACCTTAGTTTACAGACTAACTTTACTAGAGTACATTAAGATTGTGTATTATAGGGGTATTTTTATTTAAAAAGTATAATTTTGGCCGGAACACCACTTTAAGGTGAGCTGCCATTGTACACAGTGGTGGAGTTTGTTTTCTTCCTTGGATTGAGCACTGGACTATTTGATTGCTTATATTTCACCTGGATTTTTTAAGCATTATTTAAGCACCTCAACGAGATATTCTATTACTGTGTTTATTTACGTTTTGCACTGGACTTTGGCATCACCATTCATTGTGGATATTCTGTATGATACTCAATTTTTTTTCTGTTTGCACTTTACTACATGTTAATTTATTTATCATTTTATATTATCTAGTCTTTATAGCTGTTTTGTTGCTTTATTTAGGAATCAATGTTTAGATTTAGCACCGCTCCATTGATATAATATTATTTCAATAAATATTATTTGTCAATAAATAGCAGTGCTCATGAGTACAAATGTGCTAAATTTCCACCATTGGTTCTTAATGCACAGGCACCACTTGCACCATATGCAGTGAGGGATTTATAGGAGGAAGACTGACCCCTTTAGATCTGATGGAAAATGTGTTTACTTCCCAAGTTTGTGGAGACTGCAGAAGCTTTCCAGCACCAGAGTGCATAGCGCTACAACCTAAGCAGAAGTCTTTTATGGATATCTATTAATACCTAGTGGTGCCTGGGCATTAACTACATGGTGGAAATGTGCTGCAGCTGTAGTCATAAGAACTACCTTCTATTGATTACATAATAAATTGTATTTTAGCTATTTGAGTCTGACAGTATTTATGAAGCACCTTAAAATTTCCACTGAGGTGTATATATAGCATTTTGTTTTTTATATGTATTGGGTGTGGTTCTTAACAGTCCCTCCGATACCTATATAGTGACTGATTGTTGTTGTATATATTTTAAGTGTATCTATACTCAAAACTTTTTTTTATAGTTTTGGACAGAACTGGACAAGGTTAGAACCCCTGCCAGGTTTCACTGCTATGCAGGGCTTCGATAAATTCACCACACATAATACGATTTAGATGTACCAACAAGTATGTAGTACAAAGGCTTGCCTGATTGGATAGAAATTGATTGGCTTGATTGGGTAGGTCCTCATATTACATAGTGTTGGTAGGTCTAAGGTTGATTGTACAGAGATTGTATGGTCAGATTGTAAAGTGTATAGTTAGAAAAATTTCCCCTCACTTTCTGTTCTGGAAATAATTCTTTACCAGATGGGGAGTGAGGAAAAATCTGCACCAGGGACAATAATAAAAGTAATAAATATTTCCCCCTCTTCCTGTCCTGGGCACATCCTTTGTACCAGACAGGAAGTAGAAGAATCTCTCCAAATGCCCCTCCACCATGGGACATGGTTTACTTTTGTAAGGTTTGAGTCTCTATTTATTTTTTACATATTTTGGGAATGGTGCATTTATATTTCAATAAGTCTCTTTTGAAGGACCAGTGTAGGGAAGAGGCCTTTGTCCCTCAACATGCCTTACAAGGGGAGGGAGCCTTGCAAGGTACCCTTCCAATGTTAAAAGGCATGGTTCCCAATCCTGCCCACCAAGGCTGTATGTCTGGATAAGGGCCTGGTATGAACTTTAAAGGAAACCCACACTGTATTCTAAACAGAGAGAGCACATTAAAAAAAAAAAAAACAGGAAAAAAAAATGACACGGGGGTCTTCTTAAAATCCATACCTGGCCCCTCGGGTCTGGTATGAATTTTAAATAGGAATCCATGCTGGAGGAACCCACACAAAAATAAATAACATGTGAAAAAGCATTGCATTGGTTTAAGGGTCCCAAGAACAGACACCCCACAGGTAATTTTACTTACAGGGATAACTAACTGGAAACCCAGCCCTATGCTTAAAGTGATATTAAAAGCATTTTTTTTTTTTAAATTAACCGCTTCAGCCCCGGAAGATTTTCCCCCTTAATGAAAAAGTCATTTTTTGCGATACAGCACTGCTTCACTTTAACTGACAATTGCACAATTGAGCGTCAATTTTGAAAAAAAAAAAACAATATATTTTACTTTTGCTATAATAAATACCTCCGTACAGGTACAGCGATTCGCAGGAAGTAGCCACTTTGCCAACGTAGATGTGTGTGAGCTGGTTGGCAAGTGGTTAAAATAAAAAAGAGGTTATAGTTACCTTATACTTACCTGCTCTGTGCAACAATATTGCACAGAATGGTCCCTTATTTCTTTTTTGCGGACCACCTGCTGAGGCAAAGCCAGAGTTCCCCTATCTGCAGGGAACATAAACTTTGCTGATTACACATTGGGGATATGTCAGACCTCTGTAATGAGACCACTGCTTTGAGCAAGTGGCTCACTCTGGCTGTTTTTTCATCATGTCTTTGCATCAGTTTGCCCTGTATGTCAGTCTTCTGTTTTTCCTTTTTTTGTGTCCCCGGTACGCTGTTTTTATATTCATTATGTCAGTTTATAAGCGCAGTGCTTCCCTTTGTCCTGCTCATGCCCATCCATAGTCCCGCCCAAAGCCTGCCCACAGGCCATAAGAAGCTCTGCTTCTAGTAACCTTTAGTCCTTGCTTGAAGAAGGAACCAATTAGCTGTTCCGAAACGCGTTGCATGATGATATCACTTCTGGTTTGCTGTCCACGCTGGTTGCTGGTCCCTTCCCGCTGATGTCACTTCCTGGATTTGGCTTCCATGCTGCCTCAGACAGCCTAGCTGTCTTCCCAGTATCCAGGAGAGTTGTGGCTTCCATCTGCCAGCCACTTCAGGATATGCTGCCATAGAATTACATCTCCGGATATCCCTGAGACTCCTTGGGACTACCAGAATGCCGGACCACCTGCCATATTACTAATATTATGTGCTCCTACCCATCTACCCTTTTGTAAGTGTTTTTAACCCTTTTGGGAAATATAAAGTTTTACTTCTGTACTTAGAAGCGCCTTTTTTTCTTTACTTTTCAAGTGGCTCACTCTGCAGCTGCTAGTAGGGCACCACAAACGTTATACTCAGTTTGTGGCTGCTTTAGAAAGAACATGAACTATAAAAAAGTAACACCTTTTGTTTCATGCATCAGGAATGTATTTAGCTGATTTAAACTGATGGTTCAAGTGGGCCTTATTGATATATTAATACATACAGCATTCATTTGTGTATTTTATACCTGTCTGGAGTTCAGTTTCAATGCACATAATAATTGTTTCAGATAATCAAAACTGTGAATAAAAACAAAGGGATTTACCTCTTGGTCCGTAACCAGACAACAGACTGTTATTAAGTAAGAAGTTGGGTGTAAAGTGAATATATTTTCCAGGTTCTCCGCAGAGTCCATACTGTAAAGTATAAGGGTCATCTCCATATTTCAGGTAGGGAGAGGCGATAATAATATCTGCCTGGCAAAATCAGAAACATACATAATAGTTCTATATATGCCTTTGTGAAGGATTTTTTAAAAAAGGTAAACATTCTGCTATATGTATAAAGAGTTACTCTGGAGAATTAAGTTTTTTTTCCTAAATTTAAAAAAAAATATCCTCTAAATATGTGAAATATTCTGAAATGTCTTTTTCAACACATATACACAGATTAATATTTCAGGACACCACAGGCTTAACTCTGGAATAGGGTTTTCTTGTAGAGAGCAGGAAATTGTGTATAAAAAAATAGTGCAATCACTAAAATTTTGTGCAAAAAATTAAGAAGTGCAACTTAATGTATGCCCAGCATTGTGTGGATGGTATTGCATATATATTTTACTCATCTTACCATCTGCAGAGAACATTCAAAATGTATTGGAAGACTTACCTCATTATATGTTTCTTTTGTTGGGTCTTTATATTTACTTCCTGGTGTCCAGGTAGATGGGATTAGAATTTTAACACTTTTTATGTAGAGCCTCTTTTGAGTAGCTTGAAACAAATAACTTGTGGCTTCTTTGACCATATTCTAAGAAAAAAATACAAATTGTGGAAATAATTATATATTGATACATAAACCTGTTTTCTTAACTTTATTATGGGGTACCTTCAAGAAATAACAAGGCAATAATGGATTTATCCTTTATGTTTCCATAGTCGATTGGTCAGGTTGTACTGCACTGTTAAAGTCTAGCAGAGTCTTCAAGACAACAAAATAAAATCCTTGTAGAATAAAAAAAAACACAACTCTAAATAGTATCAAATGCAACGGCGCATGGATTGTGGTGTTAGATGTAACTGGTATTTTATTTTCCCCTCCTTTTTGACTCCCCAAGTTCTCAGACATTCATTTAGAAGACCTATGGTGGACCAGGGCACCCACCCAACTCCCTCTATGAAAGATGGACTGCTCTAGCTTTCACTCAGAATGTGCTGAGCGTAGCCAGATGTTGTTAGGGTGTGAGCACCTGTCCACACTTCCCCAAACTCTGATATTCATTAGTTGCTCAATGGACCTGCATTAAAAAGTAATAGCAAGAATCAGACTGGTCACTTTGAGGAATACCTGCACTTTTCCTGCATATCCGTTAAAAGTAACTCAAAGGTATTAAAGTGACCCTGTCAGAAGGATTACATTGACAAAAAGGCAACCCTGTAAAAAAGGATAATAAATACCTGTCCTGCTGCCTGCACCATGGAACATCACTCTATTGATGAAAAACCTCCGCTGAAGTCTCCTCTGAAAGTGACCCTCCTGCTATGCTCATTGGTAGTAAAAGTCTGATCATACTAAGGTGCGAATTAGGGCAGATTTGGGGAACTTTACCGAAGTTTAGATGCCGAATCTAAGCCCCATTAAAGTCAAGGGGTGCCTAAACTTAGGAATCGGTAATGGCCATTTTCTAGGCTAAAATGGAAGAAAATTCAGTTTCAAGTAAAATGTCTATCTGAAATAGGTCTACTCTCTGCCTACCAATTTGCGTTGTATTAATAAGGATGAGATTCTCTGAGGCAAATCAGTATAATTGCTATTTTCTGTCTCAGCAAAAATACAGTCTAATTTCATATTAATTGATAAAATCTGCTTGCTCCCTACCTCCGAAATAGTGGCCTATCCAAATAGGTTTAAAAGCAGAGAGTGCAATTCTCCAAAATCATTTTTTTGCCTAAAATTTTAAATAATAACAAAAAATCCTTTATCTCCACCTGCCCAATCCTTAAGAAATTGTGTACTTTCCAAGGCTTAAAGTGGATCTAAATGCAATCCAGGTAAAAAAAACTCTTTGCATGCACCCCATCCCCCCTTATTCTCACCTGAGCTTGATCTCAAATCATCAACATGCAGGAGCGCAAAGGCACTTCCGGATCTCTCCCTCCTCTTTGGCTCAAAAACAGCCAGTAAAGAGAGAGCGGGGGGGCCCTGGGAGTGAGCATGCACGAGTCCTCCCATAGCAAGTGGCTGGTTATGGGGGCATTTGGCGGGGGGAAGGCTGAGAAGAGGAACAAAACCATTGCACAAAGCAGATAAAAGTACAACTTGCTTATTGTTTAAAAAAAAAATGTAAATCTTTATAATCACTTTAAAAGTATTCTTAAATCACTAACATTTTTTTTTTTAAATTTATAATAACAAATGTATCTTTTGTTCATTTTCCAAATGCAATTTGCCTGCTCTCTACCTAAAAACTATCAGCCTGTTCAAAATGATATAAAAGCTTTGCTGCAGATCTGTACATGTTTGCCCTTTCTTGTCTGAGAAAAAAAACAACCCAATTGTTATTGTAAGATGCAAACTGCTTGTTCTCTGCCTCAAATACATCAGCCTGTTTAACTGCTTCAATGCCGAGCACTTTTACCCCCTTCCTGCCCAGGCCAATTTTTATCTTTCAGCACTGTCACACTTTGAATGACAATTGTGCAGTCATGCAACGCTGTATCCAAATAAAATTAAAATTTTGTTTAATTTTTTTTTACACAAATTGAGCTTTCTTTTGGTGGTATTTAATCACCGCTGTTTTTTTTTTTTTTTTGCTAAAAAAACGAAAAAAGCCAGAAAAATTTGAAAAAAAAAGCTTTTCTTAGTGTCTGTCAGAAAATGTTGTAAATAAGTAATTTTTCTCCTTCACTGATGAGTGCTGATGAGGCTGCACTGATGGACACTGATAGGCTGCACTGGTGGGCACTGATGAGGCGGCACTGATGGGCACTGATAAGGTGGCGCTGATGAGGAGGCACTCATATACAGCACTGATGGGCACTGATAGGTGGCACTGATATACAGCACTGATGAGCACTGATAGGTGGCACTGATGGGCACTGATAGGCAGCACTTAGGAACAATGATAGGTGGCATGGATAGGCGACACTGATGGGCAACACTGATGAGCAGGCACTGACTGGCATCACTGATGGGCACATATTGACATCACTGATGGCCACAGATTATCATCACTGCTGGACACTGTTGGGACTGCACTAATAATCAGGGCACTGATGATCAGTGCCCTACAGTAATTATCTGCACAGGTCTCCCCTGTGAGGAGATGCCACTGATCGGCTCTCCTCACACTCTGCCAGTGTGAGGCGAGGAGAGCCGATAACCAGCATTTCCTTGTTTACATGTGATTAGCTGTGATTGGACGCATGGGTAAAGAGCCTCATCACTGGCTCTTTACCAAGATTGGGGTTGTGCCGTGTCCCAGGGACACAGCGCTCCCGCGATCACTGAGCTGTGCGCCCCCTGAGTTAAGACTGGGGCATTGTCATATGACATCGTCTCATAACGAGCGAGCATCCCGCCCGCCGTCGTTAGTTTATACGGCAGGCAGGAGGTGGTTAAACAGGCTTCAAATTTGAATTTCAAATTCTTATAAAATTCACCATCTTCATTCAGTCTTGGCAAAAGAGGCAACCATTTCTTATTTCCAGCTGCAATCTGCTTGCACTCTGCCTCAGAAATCAGAACATCTGTAAAATGTGTTCTCTTCTCTCAGTCTAGAGCAAAAGAAACCATTTTTTTTTTATTGCAAGAGTTTTAGGTGTGTTTTTAGCATTTCCCAGGCTCAAAAGTAATGAATAAAATGTCTCCCTTTAAAAACGCTACTAGACGAAAACGCGCCTAAACGCGGGTAGCCGCGTTTAGCCGCGTTTGGCGTTTAAAATGCCTCTAAACACAGCTTCTGGATGCATTTTTTTGGGTTCCAAAAAAAGCCTCAACACAACTGCCTAGAAACGATTATAAACGAACCTGTGTACATGTACTGATAAGATAACATAGGGGAGGGTTCAGGGGCAGCTGAAAAAAATGCCCAACTGCTCCTAAACGTCCGTTTACCAGCAGCAGTGTACATGAGGCATAGTGCATTGGCTGAGACTTTACCGGTGATGTATTTCATTTTGGGTAGTTCGACTGGGAAATTCCCACTGAACATTCTGAAATTTCAGATCGAATGCTAATCTCTAAAAAACAAGCAAAAAAAACAACCTGATGTATACTTCTACTGTAAGATTGGTCGTACAAAAAATTTATAGAGAAACATCAGCAAGGGTGCACTATACCCATGCACCACACCCACTATGACATAAAACTTCACTTTTATTCATTAATGTCTAAAAATCTATAATGTAGAAAATTATAGAAAGTCATAAGAATGCCAGGTATACAGTATCTCACAAAAGTGAGTACACCCCTCACATTTTTGTAAATGTTTTTATTATTTCTTTTCATGTGACAACGCTGAAGAAATTACACTTTGCTACAATGAATAGTAGTGAGTGTACAGCTTGTATAACAGTGTAAATTTGCTGTCCTCTCAAAATAATTCAACACAAAGCCATTAATGTCTAAACCGCTGGCAACAAAAGTGAGTACACCCCTAAGTGAAAATGTCCAAATTGGGCCCAAAATGTCAATATTTTGTGTGGCCACCATTATTTTCCAGCACCGCCTTAACCCTCTTGGGCATGGAGTTCACCAGAGCTTCACATGTTGCCACTGGAGTCCTCTTCCACTCCTCCATGATGACATCACAGAGCTGGTGGATGTTAGAGACCTTGAGATCCTCCACCTTCCGTTTGAGATGCCCCACAGATGCTCAATAGGGTTTAGGCCTGGAGACATGCTTGGCCAGTCCATCACCTTTTACCTTCAGCTTCTTTAGCAAGGAAGTGGTCATCTTGGAGGTGTGTTTGGGGTCGTTATGTTGGAATACTGGCCTGCAGCCCAGTCTCCGAAGGGTGGGGATCATGCTCTGCTTCAGTATGTCACAGTACATGTTGGCATTCATGGTTCCCTCAATGAACTGTAACTCCCCAGTGCCGGCAGCACTCATGCAGCCCCAGACCATCACACTCTCACCACCATGCTTGACTGTAGGCAAGACACACTTGTCTTTGTACTCCTCACCTGGTTGCCACCACACACGCTTGACACCATCTGAACCAAATAAGTTTATCTTGGTCTCATCAGACCACAGGACATGGTTCCAGTAATCCATGTCTTAGTCTGCTTGTCTTCAGCAAACTGTTTGCAGGCTTTCTTACGCATCATCTTTAAAAGAGGCTTCCTTCTGGGACGACAGCAATGCAGACCAATTTGATGCGGTGTGCGGCGTATGGTCTGAGAACTGACAGGCTAACCCCCCACTCCTTCATCCTCTGCAGCAATGCTAGCAACAGTCATACCTCTATTTCCCAAAAACATGCTCTGGATATGACGCTGAGCACGTACATTCAACTTCTTTGGTCGATCATGGCGAGGCCTGTTCTGAGTGGAACCTGTCCTGTTAAACCGCTGTATGGTCATGGCCACCGTGCTGCAGCTTAGTTTCAGGGTGTTGGCAATCTTCTTATAGACTAGGTCATCTTTATGTAGAGCAAGAATTCTTTTTTTTTTTCAGATCCTCAGAGAGTTCTTTGCCATGAGGTGCCATGTTGAACTTCCAGTGACCAGTATGAGAGACTAAAAGCGATAACACCAAATATAACACACCTGCTCCCCATTTACACCTGAGACCTTGTAACACTAACGAGTCACGTGACCCCGGGGAGGGAAAATGGTTAATGGGGCCCATTTTGGACATTTTCACTTAGGAGTGTACTCACTTTTGTTGCCAGCGGTTTAGACATTAATGGCTGTGTGTTGAGTTATTTTGAGGGGACAGCAAATTTACACTGTTATACAAGCTGTACACTGACTACTTTACATTGTAGCAAAGTGTCATTTCTTCAGTTTTGTCACATGAAAAGATATAATAAAATATTTACAAAAATGTGAGGGGTGTACTCACTTTTGTGAGATACTGTATAACCTTATAGGGCAATGCAGAATTAGTGCAAAAATACAAAATGATGAAACAGATATACAACTGCCTTCATTATAGGATGATAACAATCAGACAGCAAGCATGTCTTTAGCTGCCGCTGGTCAATCTTTCTGTCTGAGTGGAGATGTGTATAGAGTAGGGTCAGTATCCTGGCCACATACCACAACCCAAAGGCATGGATTGATACTGAGAGTTACTGGGGTTACTAAAAGGCTCAGCTGCCCATCAAAATCAAATATTCAACAGTACCCTTTCAGCCTGGGAAAAGAATGCACTCCTATCAATCCAATATCCCCACCAGTCCACAAAAATCTAAATTTTCCCCCTACAACTAAATCCACATTGCCGCAATAAATCAATGTGTCCATAATGAAAAATTATGAAAAATTATTAAAAAAGCACAAAAAATCCCTTACCCAACATGTTTTGCCTAAAAGCAATGCTTTGTTAGGGATGTACGCGCTACGTATATTTACGCCATGATGAAAAATGATGTCATGACGCATGTATGGCGTCACACGTTGATGGGAGATGACACACCCCTACACCATATTATAAATAGAACTGTACTGCAAGCAGCTGCCATTTGACATGTGCTTTCTTTAAACACACTTTATTCACTGCACACCCTTTATAAAGGCTTGCTTTTAGGCGAAACATGTTGGGTAAAGGGATTTTTTGTGTTTTTTAATTCTATTTCTTTTTTTTTTTAATTATGAGCATTTAGATTAATTGGGGCAATGTGGATTTAGTTGTAGGAGGAAAATTTAGATGTTTGTGAACTGGTGATAGAAGTGCATTATTTTCCCAGGTTGGAAGGGTACTGTGGAATATTTAATTTTGAGGGGCACAACCACAGTAACCCTCTGTATTAATCCATGCTTTTGGGTTGTGGTATATGGCCAGGATACTGACCCTACCTTATACACATCTCCACTCAGACAGAAAGATTAACCAACAGCAGCTAAAGACGTGCTTGCTGTTTGGTTGTTATCTCCCTATAAAGACAGTTGTATATATGTTTTTTCTACATTATAGATTTTTAGACAGTTATGAATAAAAGTGAAGTTTTGGGTAATAGTGGGCTTGGTGCGTGGGTATAGCGCATCCCTGCTGATGTTTCTCTACTAACCTCTAAACAGCTGAAACTCAGTCTGAACCAGGGTTTTGATGAAACCCAGAAAAGGTCCTTAATCATTTGTTTCTCCTGCCAACTTCTATATCACTACTGAGTCCTGCAATGATGTAGAGATCTGTAGGAGGAACCACTGACTGCAAGTGGGATACTGACAATAAACACTCCCAGAAGTATTGGTTTCTACATAGACTTCAGCTGCAAATTTCAGATAAATTAAGCAGTGATTAGTGATGTTTAGTTTAGTGATGTGGACAGCATGATTTACATGACATCTGCAAACCATCATTTTCAAAAGTGAAGAATAGACAATTCTTCAGTCCATTAGATAAGTCGTATGAGACACAGTGCTGGGTCAAGTTGCTAGAGCCAACATACAAATGTATCCTCTTCCATAATTTTTAGGTTGTCACCTGCCCTTTTGTCAATAACTTTACTCTTCTAAACTGCGTTTATTCAGATTTTACTGTTAAGGTCTGTATTTTTGCACTTATGGTAATTATATTTAAGAAACCTGCTGTGCTGTGACAGAAGATCCATGTAGTAAATGTGTACATTCCTACATCGAATCACCAAGGCAATACAGGGCCATTTATCATACTATTCATTTTTTTGCTGGCAGTAGACTTTTAGACTTCTCTTCAGGCAGTAATTACTTGACATTGTTGGAACTTGTACTACAGCTACTTATTATGCCATTTAAATGCCAAAAAAGTATGATTTACCTTAAACCTCACTGTTGGGTTTTACAGAGCATGCCATCAATACTCTAGTGCTGTTACTGATGAATTTTGGTTATTTCATTTGTTTTGTGATAGACATGTTTAATTAAAATGCACATAGTTAGGGATAAGTGAAAAGCTCTAAAAATAAATTGGGTAATCCTAGTGTTTTCACAATTTGTGTATATTAAAATGTTATTTTTATAATATCTGCCTGTCTACTTCATAGCTTTAAGAAGATATGCGTTATAAGTTATAAGTTATAACAATAATTATAACCATAATAATAAATACGCTTGGTTTTATTAGGTCCACACCCCTTGGTAATCAATTGCATTTAGATAAACTGATTGCAAGGACCTAGGTCCTAGACCATTAAGGTTACATATATTCTTATTTTTAAATGAAGAACAGGGTTGAGTTTTGGAAGGTTATTGGTGCATGGCTTCAAGAGAACCAGTCACAAATGGGCTTAGGCAAAATCAAAATAGATTTAGGTTATCATAATTGTACAGTTGAAGTCATGAAATCTATATTTTCCTCTTATTTATTATACTTTTCCTGAGACTGACACTTTAGCTGGAGTGTTATAAGTCACCTTAAGTCCTACGGTTGCTGCCTGACCAAACTCATTCTACCCTCACAAAATGGAAGACAGTCAAAATAATTTACTAAAATAAATGACCAAATCAAGGATAAATTACCATTGCATTGTAGGATTACACAATTATGCAGATATACATACGCATAATGAACGCAGAGTAGTTGATTGTACTGTGAAATTCAACACACTGGAGCTGGGGGACAAATGGGCAGTTAAGAGGCAAGGAATGTCAGATTTATGTGGGCCACTCATCTCCAACGTTTGGTTGCGGAGCTGTCCTCAGACAATATAAAAATAAGGGGGAAAAACCCCTAATATTCAACCCTAAGATTATAATAGCTTAAAGCGAAGTTCCTCCCGAAATGTGGAACTTTCGCTTATCTGCTCCCCCCCCCCCCCCCCCCGGTGCCACATTTGCCAGCTTTCAGGGAGGAGGGGGGAACGGGTACCTGTTTTTGACAGGTACCATTCCTCACTTCCGGAAGACTGTGCCGCGGTGCCGTCCCTAGGAAATTCGGCCCCTCTTCTTCCGCCACCGGGCCAGTTAGAAAATGCAGCGTGCTTTGCGCATGCGTAGTAGGGAAATCGCTGTGAAGCTGAAAGGCCTCACTGCCAGTTTCCCTTGCAAGGAATGGCAGCGGCAGCACCCGCCGGCTGATCCAAAATTCGGCTGGGGTGACGAGATTGCGGACTCCCTGGATAGGTAAGTGTCCATATATTAAAAGTCAGCAGCTACAGTATTTGTAACTGCTGACTTTTAATTTTTTTTTCCCAGGAGGAACATATGACGGCCAGGCGGCGCGGCTCTCCTTCTGGGAGGGTGTCATATGATGGCCCTCCATTTAAACAGGGAATGCGCCTGATCGGGCTCGCGCATCCCTGTTCCTTCGGTGGTGGCGTGTCACGGAGACACCGCTCGCCACTGAGGGGGTTGAACAGTCATAGGTCATTGGTCATGGCTGTTTACCACGTGATCGGCTGTGATGAAGTCACGGCCGATCACAGATGTTTCCGCCACACTGTGCACAGCACATGTGTGCAATCACGGGCGCGTGTGCACGCTGGTGGCGGCGTGTTCCCGGGAACACTTCTTGTCACCGACGCTGGTAAGCAGCCATTGGCCGGCGGCTCTTTACCACGTGATCAGTTGTGATCCTTTCAAAGTCGATCACTAAATGTCAACAAACCACAGTAACAAGATGTTACCGGGTTCTCCTCCTCAGACACTGATCGTGTGATAGGAGGAGATTGAGGTAACATCTCGTTACCGCTTACAGTGTACACCAATCACACTGATTGCCCCCCCAATAAAGAGGACCTGTCATCACCCATCATAGTACCTGTCACAGTTCATCTGAGTACCTGTCAGTCCATCTGAGTACCTGTCAGTCCAAATGAGTACCTCTCACAGTCCATCAGAGTACCTCAGTACCTCTCACAATCCATCTGATTACCCGAGTACCTGTCACAGTCCATCAGAGTACCCGAGTACCTGTCACAGTCCATCTGAGTACCTGAGTACCTGTCACAGTTCATATGAGTACCGAGTACCTGCCACAGTTCATCTGAGTACCCGAGTACCTGAGTACGTCACAGTCCATATGAGTACCTGAATACCTGTCACAGTCCATATGAGTACCGAGTACCTGAGTACCTGTCACCGCCCTTCAGAGTACCCGAATACCAGTCACCAGCTCATCAGAGTACCGGAGTACCTACAGTGGGGACGGAAAGTATTTAGACCGCCTTAAATTTTTCACTCTTTGTTATATTGCAGCCATTTGCTAAAATCATTTAAGTTCATTTTTTTCCTCATTAATGTACACACAGCACCCCATAGTGACAGAAAAACACAGAATTGTTGACATTTTTGCAGATTTATTAAATAAGGAAAACTGAAATATCACATGGTCCTAAGTATTCAGACCCTTTGCTAAGTGTTTAGTAGAAGCACCCTTTTGATCTATACAGCCATGAGTCTTTTTGGGAAAGATGCAACAAGTTTTTCACACCTGGATTTGGGGATCCTCTGCCATTCCTCCTTGCAGATCCTCTCCAGTTCTGTCTGGTTGGATGGTAAACGTTGGTGGACAGCCATTTTTAGGTCTCTCCAGAGATGCTCAATTGGGTTTAAGTCGGGGCTCTGGCTGGGCCATTCAAAAACAATCACAGAGTTGTTGTGCAGCCACTCCTTCGTTATTTTAGCTGTGTGCTTAGGGTCATTGTCTTGTTGGAGGTAAACTTTCGGCCCAGTCTGAGGTCCTGAGCACTCTGGAGAAGGTTTTTGTCCAGGATATCGCTGTACTTGGCCGCAATCATCTCTCCCTCGATTGCAACCAGTCGTCCTGTCTCTGCAGCTGAAAAACACCCCCACAGCATGATGCTGCCACCACCATGCTTCACTGTTGGGACTGTATTGGACAGGTGATGAGCAGTGCCTGGTTTTCTCCACACATACCGCTTAGAATTAAGGCCAAAAAGTTCTATCTTGGTCTCATCAGACCAGAGAATCTTATTTCTCCCCATCTTGGAGTCCTTCAGGTGTTTTTTAGCAAACTCCATGCGGGCTTTCATGTGCCTTGCACTGAGGAGAGGCTTCCGTCGGGCCACTCTGCCATAAAGCCCCGACTGGTGGAGGGCTGCAGTGATGGTTGACTTTCTACAACTTTCTCCCATCCCCCGACTGCATCTCTGGAGCTCAGCCACAGTGATCTTTGGGTTCTTCTTTACCTCTCTCACCAAGGCTTTTCTCCCCCCGATAGCTCAGTTTGGCCGGACGGCCAGCTCTAGGAAGGGTTCTGGTCATCCCAAACGTCTTCCATTTAAGGATTATGGAGGCCACTGTGCTCTTAGGAACCTTAAGTGCAGCAGAAATTTTTTTTAACCTTGGCCAGACCTGTGCCTTGCCACAATTCTGTCTCTGAGCTCTTCAGGCAGTTTCTTTGACCTCATGATTCTCATTTGCTCTGACATGCACTGTGAGCTGTAAGGTCTTATATAAACAGGTGTGTGGCTTTACTAATCAAGTCCAATCAGTATAATGAAACACAGCTGGACTCAAATGAAGGTGTAGAACCATCTCAAGGGTGATCAGAAGAAATGGACAGCACCTGAGTTAAATATATGAGTGTCACAGCAAAGGGTCTGAATACTTAGGACCATGTGATATTTCAGTTTTTCTTTTTTAATAAATCTGAGTACCTGTCACAGTCCATATGAGTACCTGAGTACCTGCCACAGTTCATCTGAGTACCCGAGTACCTGAGTACGTCACAGTCCATATGAGTACCTGTCACAGTCCATATGAGTACTGAGTACCTGTCACCGCCCTTCAGAGTACCCGAATACCAGTCACCAGCCCATCAGAGTACCCAAGTACCTATCTGTAGCCCATCAGAGTACCTGAGTACCTGTCACCAGGCCATCAGAGTACCCGAATACCTGTCACCAGGCCATCAGAGTACCTGAGTACCTGTCACCAGCCCATCAGAGTACCCGAGTACCTGTCACCAGCCCATCAGAGTAACTGAGTACCTGTCACCAGCCCTTCAGAGTACCCGAGTACCTGTCTGCAACTCATCAAGTTACCGAGTACCTGTCTCCAGCCCATCACAGTACCCGAGTACCTATTTGCAGCCCATGCCTCATAGAAAATATGTTTGGGTGTTTAGTTTCCAAAATGGGGTAATTTTGTGGGCAATTTCATTGTCCTGGTGCCAGTGGCATAGCGTGGGGGGTGCAGGGGGTTCCGTGGCCCCGGGCACGATATTTAGGGGGGCGCCAGTATGTGTCACTGGCTGCCTCCTCCTAATTTCTAATTTTGTGTCCCCGGGCTCCGGCCGCCATGGTAAGTGTCCGGCGCCCTGTGATTGGGTGTATGGGGGTCATGTGAGGCGCCCCGCCTCCGCACATGACCCCCATACGCCCAATCACAGGGCGCTGGATACTGAACATGGCAGCAAGCAGAGCGCAGGGGAGAGAAGAATGTGAGCCGCCGCTGTCTTCTCCTCCTCATCCGGATCGATGCAGCCAGGATAAGAAGGTAAGTGAGAGTCTTGTTACTGGGAGGGGGGCGAGAGAGACTGTAGGCAGGACAATGTAGTGTAGTATAGTATGGAGGTCAGTGTAGTGTCACTATGGGGGGCAGTGTAGTGTCACTATGGGGGGCAATGTAGTGGACAGTATAGTCAGGGCCGGATTAACATAGGGGCTGGTGGAGCTGCAGCTCCAGGCCCCTCCCTCAATATAGGCCCATGGCAGTGGCTTGTCAATTCCTGTGTGCCTTCCTGAAGGAAGAGGAGCCCTCTGTGCACACATGGAGGAGACAAGTCAGTGCAGCCAAGTCCTGTCTCTGTCGATGCCTGACCCCTATCACAGGATCTGTTCACTCACACAGATCCTCAGTGTCTGGGGGAGGGGCGCTGATGTCCTAACCAGCAGGAGCCCGGGAGGAAGGACATCTCCCATGCTGTTATGATAAGGTCAGTACATTTGTTAGGGGGATGTTGTGTAATTATTGTGCTAGGGGACAGACTGCTGCTTCCCCCCATGTAATGTGCTCTCTTGTGCCCCCCATGTCATGTGCCTTGCAGTGCCCCCCATGTAATGTGCTGTGCCCACCATGTCCTGTCATGTGCATTACAGTGCCCCTATGTAAAGTGCTGTGCCCACCATGTCATGTGCATTGCAGTGCCCCCATGTAATGTTCTGTGCCCACCATGTCCTGTCATGTGCATTGCAGTGCCCACTATGTAAAGTTCTGTGCCCACCATGTCATGTGCCTTGCAGTGTCCCCCATGTAATGTGCTGTGCCCACCATGTCCTGTCATGTGCATTGCAGTGCCCCTACGTAAAGTGCTGTGCCCACCATGTCATGTGCTTTGCAGTGCCCCGCATGTCATGTGCCTTGCAGTGCCCCCATGTAATGTTCTGTGCCCACCATGTCCTGTCATGTGCATTGCAGTGCCCACTATGTAAAGTTCTGTGCCCACCATGTCATGTGCATTGCAGTGCCCCCATGTAATGTGCTGTGCCCACCATGTCATGTGCCTTGCAGTGTCCCCATGTAATGTTCTGTGCCCACCATGTCATGTCATGTGCCTTGCAGTGCCCCCCCCATGTAATGTGCTTTGCCCACCATGTCATGTCATGTGCCTTGCAGTGCCCCCCCATGTAATGTGCTGTGCCCACCATGTCATGTCATGTGCCTTGCAGTGCCCCCATGTAATGTGCTGTGCCCACCATGTCATGTGCTCTCTTGTGCCCAGTGCCCACCATGTCATGTGCCTTGCAGTGCCCCCCATGTAATGTGCTGTGCCCACCATGTCCTGTCATGTGCATTGCAGTGCCCCTATGTAATGTGCTGTGCCCACCATGTTATGTGCTTTGCAGTGCCCCCATGTAATGTGCTGTGCCCACCATGTCATGTCATGTACCAACAGGTATGTTTCTCCTACCTTTCTTCACTTATTTTTTCACTTTCCGGCTATCTTCTTGACTCCTCTCACCCTTCTTTTCCCTGTCACACTTCCTCTCCCTCATCTCCCTACCCCCTCTCTCTTTCCTTTTCCTTTTTTTTTCCCTTCACTCATCTCTCAATTTTCCCTCCTATCCCCCTTTTTCTACACTCCCTCACCCTCTGTTCTTTATGTTTCTCTCCTTCATTATTTTTTCCCTTGACTATCTCTTTCTGTTCCCTTTACTTGATTATTCTCTCACTTCCCCTCTCTTCCTCCTCCTTTCTCCTCCCTTTTTCTTTCCCTTCCCCCATTCGACCCCACACTTCATATCTTTGATAGCATCACACACTCACTTGATTTTTACACAGTACTCCCCACACTTGTTTTTATAGGCTGTGCATCGTATACCTCCCCTCCTCCTCACGAGGCCACATACATCCCCATTCCCCACACTCACCCAGTCTGGGGGGCCACCTGTGTGTGCGGCGCCGCCGAATCACACCCCCTCAGCTTCGAACCCTGGCACATGAGCTGGCTGGGCATGTGGGGCCGTGCTACCTCTCCGCATGCGGGTTGTGAGTCCATGTTTCTGGTGAGAAAATTGCACTTAGTTTTGTTCCATTACTACCCATTTGTTTTTCATCATTACTTAATACTGCTATTTCTCTAAATCTATAGATGGTACAACAGTTATTGCTCCTGATGAGTGGCTATAAGGCCCCGAAACGACGTAGAGCTTAGATCCACCGTTTTGTATACACAATGATCCATCATAAGCGTATGAACGTTCCTACTTATTGCATGTTATATTTGCTTTTGTAACCCATGTTGAAATTATATTTCTTGGATGATTATAGTTATTATTGTAGAGCCTTGTGCCAGCATATACAGAGCCACGTGCCTAAATATGTATGTAAAAATATGAAACTTTGTATCAATTCAAGAATAAATCGCATTTTTATCCAATTTACATGTTTTGCCCCCTTGTGCCTCATTCAAAGTCCCAAATTTGTTCTCTCTTATTTTTTCATTGAATCGGGATGGAGGAGGGGTATTGGGCGGCCCCATTGTCCTCACGCAAAGTCCAAAGCATTACTTATCCACATATTTATAGTGTAGTGTAGTGGTCAGTGTAGTGTAGTGGTCAGTGTAGTGTAGTGGTCAGTGTAGTATGGAGGACAGTGTAGTATAGTGGTCAGTGTAGTATGGTGGTCAGTATAGTGTAGTATGGTGGTCAGTGTAGTATGGTGGTCAGTATAATGTAGTATAGTGGTCAGTATAGTATGGTGGTCAGTATAGTGGACAGTGTAGTATGGTGGTCAGTATAGTGTAGTATAGTGGACAGTGTAGTATGGTGGTCAGTATAGTGTAGTATAGTGGACAGTGTAGTATGGTGGTCAAGTGTAGTGTAGTATAGTGGACAGTGTAATGTAGTATAGTGGACAGTGTAGTGTAGTATAGTGGACAGTGTAGTGTAGTATAGTGGACAGTGTAGTGTAGTATGGTGGTCAGTGTAGTATGGTGGTCAGTGTAGTATGGTGGTCAGTATAATGTAGTATAGTGGACAGTGTAGTATAGTGGTCAGTGTAGTATGGTGGTCAGTATAGTGGACAGTGTAGTATGGTGGTCAAGTGTAGTGTAGTATAGTGGACAGTGTAGTGTAGTATAGTGGTCAGTATAGTGGACAGTGTAGTATGGTGGTCAGTGTAGTGGTCAGTGTAATATAGTGGTCAGTATAGTATAGTGGTCAGTATAGTATAGTGGTCAGTGTAGTGGACAATGTAGTGTAGTGGACAGTGTAGTTCTCAGTGTAGTGGTCAGTATAGGAATCAGGTAGGTCAGTACTATTGTATTTGAAGGGACTCAGGGATAGCTAAAAGTCCGCAGGTTGGGGGGGAGGGGCGCAAATTACTTGCCTTGCCCCGGGTGCTGACAACCCACGCTACGCCACTGCCTGGTGCTCCAGGGTCTTCAAAAGTGTAATAGGTGGTTGAGAAATGAGAAGTGTCATTTATGCTCATAGAACGCCTGAAGGTGCTACTTCATATACTTCATATAGATATCCATAATTCCTTTTGAAGCACTATGTTGGGCTTTTGCATGTGGCCAGGCTGTGTAAAAGTCTCACATATGTGGTATTACCATACTCGGGAAGAGTAACAGAATGTATTTTGGGGTGTAATTTGTTGTATGCATATGCTGTGTGTGAGAAATAACCTGATAATATGACAATTTTGGAAAAAAAAAAAAAAAAAAAAAAAATCTTAATTTTGCAAAGAATTGTGGGAAAAAATAACAACTTAAAAAAACTCACCATGCTACTTACTTAATACCTTGGAATGTCTACTTTCTAAAAAGGTGTCATTTGGAGGGTATTTGTACTTTTCTGACTTGTTAGTGTCTCAAGAAATGAGATTCACCTGATGTACTGAAGGCCTGATCAGATGTGATCAATTTTCAGAGATTGGCACCATAGTTTGTAGACTCTATAACTTTCACAAAGACCAAATAATAAACACTGATTTGGGTTATTTTTACCAAAGATATGTAGCAGTATAAATTTTGGCCAAAATGTATGAAGAAAAATTACTAATTAGCAAAATTTTATGACAGAAACAAAGAAAATGGCATTTTTTTCACAAAATTTACGGTCTTTTTTTATTTATAGCACAAAAAATAAAAAACCCACTAGTGATTAAATACCACCAAAAGAAAGCTCTATTTGTGTGAAAAAAAGGACGCAAGTTTCATATGGGTACAGTGCTGCATGACTGAGTAATTGTCATTCAAACTGTGAGAGCACTGAAAGTTGAAAATTGGTCTGGGCAGGAAGGGGGTGTAAGTGCACTATATTGAGGTGGTTAAGAACATTTAGCCTTGGGAGTTAATAAGCTTAAGAACATAGTAATAATACTGCTGCTAAATGTTTCACTTCACTGTGTACCTGGAGTTTTTTCTCTATCACAAAAAGACCCCCAGCTTTAGTTCTTGTTTTAAACCAAGTTGGGGCAAGGTAGAGCATTTATATATCCATAATTCCTTTTGAAGTACTATTTAATTAAAATCAACCCTCTGTGCTCTCACATTAAATTGTTGAGTGTCCTTCACTTTTAAATGTTTGGGAGGTCATATTTTTATAGGAGGCAAAATGAACCATCACTGGACTTTTTTTATTGCTTGAGGTCTATCTCTTACTAGTTTGTAAATTCTCACACTCAGTTTTTTCACACTCACACTTTTGTTTTTCCAATGTATTTTAGATTACATGGACACGTTAATTGGTAAACTGCCCAAAATGAGGAACAATTCATACAAGTCATACATTTGAAACACTTTAGAGCAATCATAATCTACACATTTACACATTGGACATCCTCCACATTTAATCATCTCCATATTTTTATCTTTTTTTCTTCACTTTATAGGATGTTTAAAACTCAGTTTTTGCAAACAAGTGTAGCACTCTCTAGCTTAGTGCTCTAGGTGTAGATATTTTTTTTTGTAAGCTGCAGAGTAGTTAAATTTTGGCTTGGTTGGCTGCCAAGCCTAGATTGAATAATGAATGAGGGAGGAGGGAGCAGGGAAATGAGCGAAATAAGTGGTATATAAGACTGTATATAGTAGGAGTTGTCCCTGAAGATGTTTCAAAATCAATTGGGCATCCCACAATGCCCCTACTCCCTATCCAAGTTTTATCTCCTCAATAAAAATACAAAAAACAAGCACTGGACTTTTTCTTGACTCTGGGAGCCAGTGGAGATTCTGTGTGCCTGGCAGGGTGGTGGATCCATTCTCACCAGTAGCTCCTACGTGGGGTGCGCTACACAAGGCTCTAGGACTTCACCCTTTTCTTGCTGTCAAAGCTGGATACTCTGCCATGATCTCCTCTATCTCCTCTATAACAGGATCCAACAAAATTTCATGCCAATGATATTTCAAAATTATCTTATTTTATTCCATTAGGAGTTGAAAGAGGTAACAATCCTACGATTGTCTTCAGACTGTTTACCTCTATCCTTTACCCCTAATAACCCAGTATGGTGTAAGGTCCAGAAGCAGACATTCCAGTAAGTGTAAATAGAGGGTGAATCCTATAAATGTGTATATAGACTGCACTGTCAAAAAATGTGAATCAAGTTTACTAAACAGTTTGCCACATGTAAAAGTGCCGAAAACAAATAAATGAACAACAACAGAAAATACAACTAATGTCCAATGTATAAATAAGTCCCTTTCATATAATAGTTGCTTGAAAAACAAAAGGTAGGTGAACAGGTGCTAGTGCCATTAGTAGCACATAAACACCTGACTGCTTCCAGGTGACCCCACATAGATTTAACTCACCACGGTGGATGGGCCTTTTATTTCTAGATAGGTCTCACTGCACTTTTTTGGTTGGACCCACTGTGTGCTGTTACACATGATTGTGAGAATTTATACAATTCATTTCCTAGTCCATTTGTTTGGTTTCTGTGTAGTTCATTATTATATGGCCATCTTGTGGTTATTTTGGTTATTGCACCATCTGTTTCTCTCTTATAATCTGTGCCCCTTCCATTCTTGTGACGTATTTCCTGTTCCTTCACACTGTCTTTTGGGGATAAAGATGGCCACTTGTCTCAAGGACACATGCAACCGGCTCGCATCCAGGAACTAGGGTTGCCACATCATCCCTTTAATCCAGGACATACATTAATTACACAGGATCTGTGACTGATTAAGGTGGTAATTAAACTCACTTGCCGCCTTATCTGCATTAAATCAGGATCAGAACCTGTAATTAATATGTGTCCTGGATTAAAGGGATGATGTGGCAACCCTACCAGGAACACATTACCATGTTTTGGCCTGCAAATACCATCTTTCAATCATCTGTCACATCTTGTTGTCTGCTATATGTCCTGCTTGCAATATATATCTTTGCTGATGGAAAAAGGTGTTTGGTGAGTTCAGCTATCTGATAAAGACTGTCTGTGGTGAGTGTATCTGCTTATACAGGACAGGCATAGAGGTCTCAGCAAGGGATAAGTCAATATTACAACAGTTGGAGTCAGAATACACTGTGTATCTTGTCACCAACTTGACTATTCACATGTACCAAGATGCGATTGCTTCCAATGCCATACACCGCCACTCAAACAGTATCAGGGAAAAGGTTCAATGTGCAAAGCAGCTGATTTTATTAAACCATATAAAACCTTACAATTACACCGCACCTAGTTGAGGCACTGTTCCCCAGCCGATATGTTACATCCCATAGTGTTCCATAGTGTCCCCCAGCCGATATATTACATCCCATAAATAGAGGGTGAGTATAGCTTTGCTTCTAGCAGCCCCTCTTCCCTTAGAGGCAAGCAGATCTAGGTTATTAATTGAGATCTAAAAGGTTAATAGGGAGGAGGCATATTTTCTTTTTCTTCACCGTGATGGGCTGATTCAGGTTAGGGGGCCTGATGTAGATTCTCCCATACACCTCTGTAGCAACAGATCACTAATTATTGTTGTAGGGGGAGGCAGGGCAGAACTGTATCAGCTCTGCTTTGGTCCAAGATGACTGTTGGAGTTCACAGAAATTCCAATAAAATGACATCACAAGATCACAATGCAGAATAATTGTATTATAGAGTGCAATAGAACAAAAAAAGAACATAAACACATGAGCTGATTAGTTGGCCTCCTAGACTAAGTTGTGGTCCCTGGCTGTCTGTGGTCCAGCTCAAATACCTACTCAAGAATTGCAGCTTTCCAATTCTTAAATGTGGTGGCTGCATTTGTTTTCTTTTTTTGGATTTCTTTCATTTATTTTAATCTGGTGATGTGGCCAGTAAGTCTGTTGCTCCTTCATCCAGAGTATAGGCACTATAATACAGGAAGTGTGTTACTGGCCAGACCACCAGGTGGAAACAGGGAAAAAAGCCAAAAATATAAAAAAAATTTCAAAATGATTGCAGTTACCACATCTAATGATTGGTAAGCTGCAATATAGTACAGTTTTGGTTTTGAGATTAATACCACATTCATGCTGTATTTTTGTGTCTAGAATAGGTTTTAGATTCAGTTCTGAATATACATTTGTATTAATGCTGGTTTCTTCCAAATATATCCACAGTGTGTCACTATTATAATGTATTTCTCTCTTTTTTTTCTTCAGGGTCTATAGGGCAACAGTGTTATTAACATAGGTTTTATACATCAATATCTATGAGACTATTTACCCATCATCTTGGATTATTAATATATCTGCATAGTATTGTTATTTTCAGGCTAGGTTCACACTGGTTCATGGGAAAACACAGCATGTGATTCGCACAGGAATCACACCACATTCACATGCGATGTCTGTGTGGTGCGATTTAAACCATACATTTTTTTGGCTGAAATCGCATCCTCACCAAAATGGTGCAGGACCCTTTTTTTTCTCCCGCACCTGAATCGCATTGCATGGGTGTGAACACCCATGTGATGCAATTCTGGCAATCGGACTGCGTTTTGCCATCTGTTTGGAGGTGTCGCTAAGATAACATTGGCACTGTTGTGGAAAATTTGATATTAATGTGTTGTCATAAATCTCCCAGTGTCTGATCTCTCGCAGCCCGCTCTAAAGAGCTGACTGGGGCAGTCCGACGCTGGCTGAGACCTGTTAGGTAGTGGAAAACTTCCTGGTGTTTGGAGAGAAGTGTTTGCGGAAAAAGGGCATGTCCGCCAGCAATGGGCCCCTGTGCAATGCACAGAACGATCGTCTGGTGGGGATGCGTTCGCTCTGCAAAGACGTTATCGGTTTAGAGGTGTTTTGCTCTTGTCACCCCTGGTATGCCTGATCAACATGTTTGGGGTGCCATGACGTATACCTGCAGATAATCTCCCATGCACGAGGAACTTTAGTCATCGTCATTTAGTATATTGTATCATGTCCTGTAGTCATTGTTCATTGGTTGTTTTGTGTTCTGTTGTTAAATCCTTATATGGTCACTCACATCCTGTGAGGTCATATCCTGTGAGGCTGAGGTCACACCCTGTGAAGGAAGCGATTGGCTGTTGGGGCCAAGGCTTCCTGTTTGTGATTGCTTTTGTGATCTTTTGAATAAAGGAGGCAGACTGAGAGCTGTAAGGGGAGTCTTGCTGAGATGAGAATGTAAGAAGGATGTGTTGTGATTCTATTTGTGAGCATGAGACACACACACACACACCAGAGAATGAGCTACACCAGAGGAGAGACATATGATCAAAAGGTGAGATGGTATTATATCATTAGACGAAATTGTTATTATGATTAGAAACAGGAGATTTGGCTGTGTGCTCTGCGTACAACCAAATTCCGCTGACAGCACCCGCAGCAGATCGCATAGACACCGTTCGATTGCTTAGAGTGCGATGCGGGGAAATGCAGCAAATCTTGTGCGTTTCACACATTGCATTAGTGTGAACCGAGACTTAGTGAGAGGAAGAGACTTCATCTTTAGTAAAAAGTTTTAATGTTGTTTTTTATTTTATTTTTTGGTGGTGGTCTGGAAGTCAGAATTTCCCCTTTTAAAACAAACTTTGTGTGTTTTTATTTGCATGTGGTATGGTCCTAACATACATGTGTAAAAAAGATTTTTGTTTTTTTTTAATACTGTACTTGGATTGGAAAACACACCAGGGTATTCTTAAAGAGAAGCTCTAGGCTCCCCCTCAAAAAAATCTAAGTCAGCAGCTACAAATACTGTAGCTGCTGACTTTTACCTGTCCAGGGTTCCAGCGATGTCCTCACCCAAACTGATTCTTCAATTGGCTTTGGGTGCAGGTGCCCACATAGCAAGTAGAGTAAAGAGGAAGTGAAGCCTTGCGACTTTACAGCCGGTTTGCTACTGCGCATGTGCATGCGAGCTGTGCTGGTTCATCGGGAGCAGGACAGTGTGTTTTCCAGTCCTCGTGATTCATGATGGATCTACACTGATGAGAGGTTTACTTTGTGGGACTTTTTTATTATTTTGCTTTGTTTAATATAGGATATATATATTTTTATTTACTGTTTGACTTTTTTGTGAATGGGTAACCAGGGGTACTACTACTTACTTTGTGTAAGGAGGGCTTGTATCTGGGGGTCCCCTTCTTTTAAAGGGGGATTTTAGATCCCAATAAATCCCCCCCCCCCCAGTGACCCCTACAATCACTGGCCACGGTTGTACGGAAAGGGCCCTCTATAGGTAACCTCCATATGTTGATGGTATGTAGCCTGGTTGGGTAAGGAAAGAGTGCTGCACACCCCCTTTTCCCGGCCAGCCCAGTCTCAGATAAAGATCTGGTGTAGATTTCGGGGGACCTCAGTTTTTTTTTCATGGGGTTGCCCTATCAAGGATAAGGGTGTTGCATTGATTTTTGGGGGGCTCCACTGTTTTTTTTGCTTGGAGTTCCTTTTTAAAATTTATTAGACCCACATCTAGAATAAAGGTCTGGTATTGATTTTGAAGGCGTCCCTATAAAGTTTTCTTTTACAAGAAAAATCAAACCTGCAGGGAAATGAAATTTAGCAGCAATTTTTTTTATACATTTAGTGTCTTTCTAAAATCCATACCTGTTATGGATTTTAATGTTGGACACCACTAAAAAAGCCCCTTCAAGGCTGATATGGATTTTAAGAGGGGACCACATGCAAAAAAACAAAAATTTTTTAGCATAGGGTCCCCCCCAAAAACCACATTAGACCATGAACATGCAGGCACCCCTAACTGAACCATACTATATTGAGAAAATGAAAAGTGTTCTCTGACTGGTGCCTGTTCTGAGTGAGTGTCCCATCTGTGTTTACTATGTAGCAGGGCAGCTACTAGGTACAGCACCCAGATGCCAGCAGCAATCACTATAGATTTGCCTACTACAGTGATTTTCGGCTACCAAGAGACTTGGAAAGGTATGGCACATGCACAACTACATTTGCTCAAGCTGGACCAATGTAGCTATGCATAAAGAGCCGCACCTAAATGTCAGCTTTAAAGTTTGCAATTTGCAAATTTTTGGACATGTTTAAAAAAACCGAACCTCGAACTAAACCGAAGAAGATTCATTTCTCACTAGTGGTAATTAGAAGGAAGAATGACCCTTACATTTGAGGTCAGTTGGAAGAAGATTTTTCACTTATGTTAAGGAAGAAGCTAAGGAAGAATGCTACCTTATGTTGGGGGTCATAAGAAGAAAATGCTCCCTTATGTGTATGGGCAGTAGTAGGAGGAAAAATGCGCCTTTACATGGGTGTCCAGTGGAAGGAAGAATGCTCCCATATGGGTGGTCAGTAGAAGGAAGAATGCTCCCTTACCTTGGTGCTTAGCAGGAGGAGAATGCTCCCTTATGTCTGTGGTCAATAGGAAGCAGAAAACCCCTATACTTAGGGTGATATAGGTATAGGTGATCAATTGAAGAAAGTATGAGCCTGTGTGTGGGTGGTCAGTAGAAGTAGAAGTAAGTAAAAGTAAGTAGGCTGGAAGGGCAAAATCACCAGTAACAGGATTACTATGGTAGAGCAGAGTAAATACTCCCCTGGATCCAAATATCACTTCTTCATGGGCAGGATTAGCAACAAGTGATTTAGCAACAGGGCTAAGTGCCGAAACACGTCAGCCGCCACATTTTAATGGGCATGTTATAATAAAGATTGCAGAAGAATCTCCAGAGTTGCCGGAATGTAGTTTTTTATTCTCAAGTATCTTAGTTGGATGGAAGGAGGACATCCTAAGCCTGAGCACCTGGAGTAGGTGTGTCGGTCTTCTATTATCTCCCCAGAGGCTTCACAGTCTTGTATGTAGACGTGTGACTTCCTGCAGTGTTTTCCTCATTAATGGAGCAACTGCACACTATCTTGACAG